>NC_091164.1:16966514-17119014 GCF_040958095.1 Procambarus clarkii
TGGTTGAAGGGTTGACATCAAAGACCGTTTTCTATAACATAACAATTTATTAATAACAAGAGACTAACTACTACATTACCGAGTTTACGTAACGTTAAAGTCCATCCAGTGGCACGATAACAAACAGCTAAATAGCAACCCTTGCTGTGAGGCTGCATACTGAACTAACCTGAACACAGGTGTGCCCACTGATGACGCAATATTGCAAATCAAAGAAAATATCACAGACTAAGTTACACCACAGCGAATGGTTACGTTATTGTACATCAAGTGGCATTTGCAACACAGCTATTCAACAGCCCCTCGAGAAGTGACAGCAGGCTCCATCTTGCTGACACTTCGGGCTGACAACATGAACTAACTGAACAAATGAAGGATATCCACTGAAGACACAAGCATGCAATCAATAGTGTCTCGGTTTCCCTGACAGCTACTATAATCACAAGCTTAGGGGTCCTCCTGCCCCCCAGGAGAGACCCACGTAACTAGGCGGGTAGTCCAACAGTGACCCCCCTATCACAACCCAGTGTGAATACTCTTTGCAACTCCCTACAAGAAGTTGTACTGTTGTAAACAGTATCAAAGACAGGCAAGGCGGGATTCTGGGACACAGCTCCACAAATCCCTAGATGACTCTACTCTCGTCACCAGACGACAACCAAAAGAAATTGCCTTAAGTGATTAATTACGTTAATTGACTGATCGCAGCAGTCAGCAACAAAGTACTACGGTAATCACAAACAATTGTCTCACACTAGACAACAACATGATGATACTCTACGTTAATCTTTAACACTTGTCTCTCTCTTGTTAACAATAACTCAAACTTATATTACATCACACTTGACTCCTTGCAAGAATTCAGTGAGTAATCCTCAATTAAGGTCAAACGGACCACTAATTACATCCCCATTGAGTTACGTTAACTAAGTCTACCCTAACTTGGTAGCTTCTCAACAGTCTGTGTCAAAAAATTACTAGTGAGTGTTAATTACCCTAATTAATTCTGAGCAATTAATTAACTGTCACCAGGACCGATAATTAATCATCCATAAATACGTCTCACTCCGCACTGCCTAAGCAGGTCTCATCAAACACTGTGAATTCACTGGAAAGGAGTTAATTACCCCTAATTAACAAGATGTGCTACTAATCCACTGTCCTCAGACAGGATATGATTAATACAACGATTTATGCTAGCTCCATGATCTCGCTTTACCGAGTCATCGGAGCTCTCCAATGTTAATTACTCCACTAATTAACCTGAGCCACTAATTGCTATACCCCTGAAATGTAATTAGTCTCGAGCAAATTACGTTAACACAAATACTGACAGCCTCTAACAGATCCTCTCCCACTACGTGAATTCATGATGAGAAGGCTAATTACATAATTAGCTAGAGTAGTCAATTAGTTGTCACACGGACAATTAATTGCTCCCGAGACGTATCTCACTCAAGCTCAACACTGTTTTCTTTCATAACAGCCCTCACTCACTCCATAATACTAAGTGTGCACCCCTTATCCAGTTAATTACCCCTTACTTAATTAACTCACTGAATCCTTAAGTCCTCAACACAACTTAAAGAAACAAAGTAACCCCAGCGTTACATAGGTCACACTACAATGGCATGCAACATCATAAATGCACTGCCCACATATGGTTGCGGCTACTGCAACTCGCTAATTACTGTGCCCACACAATAATGACACACGGTTGTGCAACACACAAGAGTATACCAGTATTACTGCCCCCTCTTTTTCTTGCACCTGTTGCAAAGGACTTCTGTGAACACACACTTACCTCAGCAAGGCAATTAACCCATCAATTGCCTGCTCTCATTAAGTACTGTGAATTCCCCTGAATAATCCTAGAGGTCCCTTAAACCCTCAACACAGTTCTCAGGGCAGCAATAATATCGTATAAACTGATAACAATACTGCACAAACCTGCAACATAATGATGCCGTCAGCATACCCCACATGCTAATGACATCATTAGGCAATCAGTCAGCAATCACATCTACTGACTCACCACACAACACAGTACATAAACATGCAAATGAACACATAGAAATGGCATTCACATAATCAATGAAAATTATATCATCAGGTAAATGTAACTAACTACACAGACCTCAGGGCCCCCCACTGACATCCCTGCAACCTGGCCTGCCTACCTCTAATGATTATAATTTACGGTACTCTATGGCATTAATCCAGTCTGAACGATTATATAGAATCGACAGGCTGGATCACTTATATGGTAAATCTCTACACTGTCCGGTTACATACTCTAGTCAGTCTACTATATATACATTATGATACTACAGTGTGGTCCCGTGTATAACATCTATCTCCAGGTACCGCTCTACCAATCACCTGGACCCTACTGACAGCTGTCACTCAGCTGCTTCTCTAGCCTAGCGAGGCTCTGAGACAACTCTTACCGTGAATTTCCACCGGTACCCATCACACTATACACAATGATAATAGTACTCACGTCTTTCCTTATTTTTTTTTTCATTTCCCAGGTCACTACCACTCTAGCTGTCAACACTTAGCTTGCTTGCTCCTCATGCGTCGACAAGATGTGGCCCTAGGCTGTGCCGGGAAAGTGGCCAAGGCATGTGGCCACCGCGTGGCCCACAGCGCCCCTCCCGAGCTGAGAGGAGGGGGGGTGGTAGTAGCCGGCGTGCGGGCCGAGCCGAGCGGCTGGGTGGCCTGGGGGTGGCCACGGGTAGCGCATGACGTCATAGCACCCCACCCGGCTGAGCTGGTGCGCGGGATGGGGTGGGGTTTGGCCGCGCAGGTGGCCTGGGTTGGTGGCCGGCGCGCGGGCAGGCGGGTGGGGTAGCCGGGCCATGCGGCGGAAAAATTTCTGTAATTCTCTCTACAGAGCAATCACAGACCTCTAACTACTCACAAATGATAGTCCATAACATAAGCTTTCATTTAACACCCAACAAGTATATGTTATTTTGAAAGCTTAAGTTACTAGAGTGACTAGCCTAATCTAGAAACTAGGAAAACTAGCTGAGGGAATCTAAATCCCTCACAATAACCATCTCCTCAAAATCCCAGCCATTTCTTACCAGCAGAGCTACACCACCACCACCTCTTCCTTCCCTCTCTTTCCTCATAACATAATAGTCCAGTGGAAACACTGTATTTGTTATCGTTAGCTTTGTTTCTGTGTGTGTGTGTGTGTGTGTGTGTGTGTGTGTGTGTGTGTGTGTGTGTGTGTGTGTGTGTGTGTGTTTTCCTGAGATTCCTGATTCCTGAGCTTACTGGGCTGTATCATATCTACATTTAAAACTGTGTATGGAGTCAGCCTCCACCACATCATTGCCTAGTGTATTCCACCTGCTAACTACTCTGATACTGAAAAATTCTTTCTAACGTCCTAATTCTTTGTATGGAGTCTGCTTTGTCCCCTTGTTCTTTAACCACCCACTTTGAACAGTTTATCCTTATAAACCTTGTCAATTTCTCTGAGAATTTTTTTAGGTGGTGATCATGTCTCCCCCTTACTCTTCTGTCTTCCAGTGTCGTGAGGTGCATTTCACGCAGCCTTTCCTCATAACTCATGCCTCTTAGTTCTGGGACTAGCCTAATGGCATACCTCTGAACTTTTTCCAGCTTCTTCTTGTGCTTGACAAGGTATGGGCTCCATGCTGGTGTCGCATACTCCAGGATTGGTCTTACATATGCGGTATACAAGATTCTGAATGATTCCTTACACATGTTCCTGAATGCTGTTCTGATGTTAGCCTGCCTCGCGTAGGCCACAGATGTAATTCTCTTTATGTGGGCTTCAGGAGACTGGTTTGGTGTGATATCAACTCCTAGATCTTTCTCTCTGTCCGTTTCATGAAGTACTTCATCTCCTATTCGGTATGCTGAGTCTGACCTGTTTCTACCGCCTAGTTTCATTACCTTGCATTTACTCGGGTTGAACTTTAGCAGTCATTTGTCAGCCATTCATAGGTCATCTTGTAACCTCCTACTATCTTCCTCTGTTTTAATCTTCCTCATAATTTTTGCATCATCAGCAAACAATGAGTGGGACGATTCTCTGGGAGATCATTCACATATATCAGAAACAGTGTAGGTCCAAGGACTGAACCCTGCGGGACTCCACTGGTGAAGTCTTGCCAATCGGAGACCTCACCCCTCACAGTGACTCGTTGCCTTCTGCTGCTTAAGGTACTTCTGCTGCTTATTCAATGGAGTACCTTCCCTTTCACTCCTGCCTGCATCTCAGCTTTTTCGCTAGTCTCTTATGTGGTACGGTGTCAAAGGCTTTCTGGCAATATGCAGTCTGCCTACCACTCACTTGTCTGATTTTAGTTGCATGGTCGTAGAATTCAATTAATCCTGCGAGGAAGGACTTGCTATCCCTGAACCCATGTTGATGCTTTGTTAAAAAGTTGTGTGTACTCACCTAGTTGTACTTACCTAGTTGTGCTTGCGGGGGTTGAGCTCTGGCTCTTTGGTCCCACCTCTCAACCGTCAATCAACTAATGTACAGGTTCCTGAGCCTACTGGGGTCTATCATATCTATACTTGAAGCTGTGTATGGAGTCAGCCTCCACCACATCACTTCCTAATGCATTCCATTTGTCTACTACTCTGACATTGAAAAAATTCTTTCTAAGGTCTCTATGGCTCATTTGGGCACTCAATTTCCGCCTGTGTCCCCTAGTGCGTGTGCCCTTAGCGTTAAAAAGTCTGTCTTTATCTACCCTATCAATTCCTCTGAAAATCTTGTATGTGATGATCATGACCCCTCTAACTCTTCTGTCTCCCAGTGACGTGAGGCTAATTCTCGTAGTCTCTCCTCGTAACTGATACCCCTCAGTTCGGGTACTAGTCTGGTGGCAAAACTTTGAACCTTTTCCAGTTTAGTCTTATGCTTGACAAGATATAGACTCCATGCTGGGGCCGCATACTGCAGGAATGATCTGACATATGTGGTATATAATGTTCTGAAAGATTCCTTAAACAAGTTTCTAAAGGCCGTTATTATGTTAGCCAACCTGGCATATGACGCTGATGTTATCCTCATGATTTGAGCTTCAGGGGATAGGTCTGGCGTGATATCAACCCCCAGGTCTTTCTCTCTCTCTCTCTGACTCTTGAAGTATTTCATCTCCCAAATGATACTTTGTATCTGGTCTCCTGCGCCCTACACCTATCTTCATTACATTACATTTGCTTGGGTTAAATTCTAACAACCATTTGTTCGACCATTCCTTCAGATTTTCCAGGTCTTCCTGAAGCCTCAAGCTGTCCTCCTCTGTCTTAATCCTTCTTATAATTTTGGTGTCGTCATCAAACGTTGAGAGGAATAAGACTATACCCTCCGAGAGATCATTTACGTATATCAGAAACATGATAGGTCCGAGTACAGAGCCCTGTGGGACTCCATTAGTGACTTGACGCCAATCTTAGGTCTCACCCCTCACTATAACTCTTTGCTTCCTATTGCTTAGGTACTCCCTTATCCACTGGAGAACCCTACCAGTTACTCCTGCCTGTTTCTCAACCTTATGCATCAGCCTTTTATGGGGTACTGTGTCAGGCTTTCCGACAGTCCAAAAAAATGCAGTCCGCCCATCCTTCTCTTTCTTGCTTAATCTTTGTCACCTGATCGTAGAATTCTATCAATCCTGTAAGGCAAGATATACCCTCCCTGAACCCATGTTGATGGGTTGTCACAAAGTCCCTTCTCTCCAGATGTGTTACTAGGATGTTTCTCACGATCTTCTCCATCACCTTGCATGGTATACAAGTTAAGGACACTGGTCTGTAGTTCAGTGCCTCTTGTCTGTCACCCTTTTTGTATATTGGGACTTCATTAACCGTTTTCCATATTTCTGGTTGGTTTCCCGTTTCCAGTGACCTACTATACACTATGGAGAGTGGCAAATAAAGTGCTCCTGCACACTCTTTCAATACCCATGGTGAGATTCCGTCCGGCCCAACAGCCTTTCTCACCTTCAGCTCCAATAGGTGCCTCTTGATCTCATCTCTTGTAATTTCGAACCCTTCCAAGGTCGCCTGGTTTGCTGCCACCTCTCCTAGCACCATGACCTCTCCTTGTTCTATTGTAAATACCTCCTGGAACCTCTTGTTGAGTTCTTCATGCACCGCTTTGTCATTCTGTGTGTACCTGTCCTCACCCGTTCTAAGTTTCATCACCTGTTCCTTCACTGTTGGTTTCCTCCTGATGTGACTGTGATTTTCTCAGCTGCTCTTCTCACACTAACATACTCGTTCCTGGTTCTCTGGTATCTCTCTCTACTTTCTGGTGTTCTGTTATTATGGAAGTACCTCTACGCTCTTTTGTTCAGCTCCTTTGCTTCCATACATTCCCTATTAAATCACGGATTCTTCTTTTGCTTCTCGAGCTTTTCCTGTCGGGCCAGGATAAACCTGTTTATTGACTCCTGACACTTTTGGGTGACATAGTCCATTATGTCTTGTACGAACTTAATTCTGAGTTCTGTGTCCCATGGTATACCCCCTTAGGAATTTATTCATCTCCTCATAGTTTCCCTTTCGGTACGCCAGCCCTTTGTTTCCCAGTTCTTTTTTGTGAGAGATAATTCCTTGATCAATCAGGTACTCAACGCTCAATACATTATGATCACTCATTCCCAAGTGGGCTTCCAACTTAACTTCCCTTATATCCAACTCATTTAGAGAAAATATCAGATAAAACAAAGCTGGCTCATCCTCTCCTCTCATTCTTGTCGTTCCCTTCACGTGATGATTTAGAAAGTTTCTTGTTGCCAAGTCCAGCAGCTTAGCTATCCATGTGTCTAGTCCTCCATGTGGGTCTCTGTTCTCCCAATCTATCTTCCTGTGGTTGAAATCTTTCATTATTAGTAGTCTGGATCCGTTTTTGCTAGCCACAGAAGCTGCTCTCTCTATTATGTTGATGGTGGCCATGTTGTTTCTATCATATTCCTGTCTGGGTCTTCTGTCGTTTGGTGGGGGGTTATATATGACTGCTACTATAATTTTCTGTCTTCCAGTTGCTATGGTGCTTGGTATGTAGTCACTGAAATCTTCACAGCTCTGATTAACCATCTCTTCAAAACTTCAACCTTTTCTTATCAGCAAAGCTGCACCACCTTCTTCTCTCCCTTCTGTCTCTTTCCTCACTACATAATAGTCCTGTGGAAACACTGCATTTGTTATGGTTTTCGTTTGCTTTGTTTCTGTGAGTGCTATTATGTATGGGTTTTCATCTAGTGCCCATTCTCTGAGTTCACTTGTTTTATTTGTAATCCCATCTATGTTATTGTACATTGCCTTGAAGCTCACTTTCTCTGTTCATTTTCTTGTCCACTTCTTGGTGAGCGTTCTGCTAGTGGGGAAAGCTGTTCCCTGGGTGTAAAGATCTGTGAGGTGGTTTGCAGGGTCTCAGAGGATTTTTTTTTTGGTGGGGGGTGGGTTCAAGGGAAGAGGGGACAGGTACGGTATGAGGTAAGGAGATGGGGGGACATGGGGGGAAGGGGGAGGAGGGATAGAGAGGGTATGGGCTAAAGGGGGAGGCTGGGGGACAATTGGGGAACAGTAGGAGGGTGGGCAAGGTGTGAATGGGGGAGGGATGACAGGGTCAGAATGGGGGGTGAGGGGAAGGGAGGGTTGGGTGAGCATTTGAGTGGGGGCAGCTAGGGTGAGGGGAAGGGAAGGTTTCTATGCAGAGGGGGGTGGTGGTGTTACTGGGATGCTGGTTGTGGGTTCCCCTCTTGTCTCTGGGACTGTTGTGTTGGGGGCTGTAATTTCCTGGTTTACTCCTCTCACCCTGCGCTACCTCCATGTCTCTGCTGCCCTGGCTCTCTCCTTTCTCATCCTGACTCTCTGCAGGAATACTTTTTTTGTATTCCTACACATACTGCATATTTTTTTTTTTTTTTTTTTTTTTTTTTTTTGAGATATATACAAGAGTTGTTACATTCTTGTACAGCCACTAGTACGCGTAGCGTTTCGGGCAAGTCCTTAATCCTATGGTCCCTGGAATACGATCCCCTGCCGCGAAGAATCGTTTTTTCATCCAAGTACACATTTTACTGTTGCGTTAAACAGAGGCTACAGTTAAGGAATTGCGCCCAGTAAATCCTCCCCGGCCAGGATACGAACCCATGACATAGCGCTCGCGGAACGCCAGGCGAGTGTCTTACCACTACACCACGGAGACTGCAAATCGGAGACATATGACTCTTCCTTTCTAGAATAACCTCCTTCATGGTCTCATTTGTAAACGAGAAAACCACCTTTACCAGTCGGTTTCTGTCCTTGTTGTATCAACCCAATCTGAAAACCTTCTCAATGTTTTGTTCAGCCCCTTCCATCTGTAACCCCTTCAGTATCCCATGTACTGCCTCTCTGTGCTTGCTATTCCATTCCTGCCTGATGGATCCTTCCTGTTCTTTGATGCCTACAACTACCACTGATCTTTTTCTTTCCAGCAGCTGACTGGTGCTCCTTGCTGCTTCCTGTGAGGTAGCTGCTTGCATGGCTACCTCCCTCACTGTGTTCACTGCTTCTGAGCTCATTCTCAGTATTTCTACAAATGTTTCTAGTACAGAGGCATTTCCTTTCAATGCAACATTCCCATCTTCCCTTTGGATGATAATCTGATGCTCACCCTCTTTATTTTTTTTCGTGAGGGATTTGATCTCCTCCCTTGCTGATGCCAGCTCACGTTGCAGGTTGTTATTAATTGTAATCCTCATTTCATGCATCTCCCTCCTTAATTCCTCCAAAATTTGGGCTAACATTTCCTTCGTTTGGTCACTTTGACTATTCTCTGTGTCCCTGTTGCGTCCTCCTGCCATCTTGTCCCTTTCCCTAATAAGTTTTGATAGGGTTAGGCAGGAGGGCAGAGAGAGAGAGAGAGAGAGAGAGAGAGAGAGAGAGAGAGAGAGAGAGAGAGAGAGAGAGAGAGAGAGAGAGAGAGAGAGAGAGAGAGAGAGAGAGAGAGAGAGAGAGGGAGTGTGGGGTGGGGGGGGAGGAGGGAGATTGTATGTCACTCTATGGTGTTCAATGTACGTGTAGGGGGGACGGAGGAGGTGGTGTTACCCTGACTTTCTAATCATTACCTTCAGGTCCCAACTTGAGCGAGGGTGTGTGTGTGTTTGTGTGTATGGTGAGTGGGGAGGGGTACGGAGGGAGATCAGCCGGTGGCAGGAGGCAGGAGGGAGGGAAGGATGGGGGGGGGAGGGAGAGGGATGGAGTGAGGAAGATGGAGGAAGGGAAGGAGGGAAAGGAGAGAGCGAGGGAGAGTGTGATAGAGCGAGGGAGAGAGGGAGGGAGGAAATGGAATGATGTGGTGTGTGTGTGTACTCATCTAATTGTGCTTGTGGGGGTTGAGCTTTGTCTTTTTGGTCCTGCCTCTCAACTGTCAATAAACTAGTGTACAGATTCCTGAGCCTACTGGGCTCTATCATATCTACATTTGAAACTGTATATGGAGTCTGCCTCCACCACATCACTTCCTAGTGCATTTCATTTATTAACTACTCTGACACTGAAAAAATTCTTTCTAACGTCTCTGTGGCTCATCTGGGTATTAGGTTTCCACCTGTGTCCCCTTGTTCATGTCCCACCTGTGCTGAAGAGTTTGTTTTTACCCTGTCAATTCCCCTGAGAATTTTGTAGGTGGTTATCATGTCTCCCCCCTTACTCTTCTGTTTCCAGGGATGTGAGGTTCAGCTCCTTTAGCCATTCCTCGTAGCTCATTCCTTTCAGTTCCAGGACGAGCCTGGTCGCATACCGCTGAATCTTCTCTAACTTTGTCTAGTGTTTAACTATATATGGACTCCAGGCTGGTGTTGTATATTCAAGGATTGGTCTGACATAAGTGGTATACAGGGTCCTGAACGATATCTTACACAAGTTTCTAAAGGCAGTTCTTATGTTGGCCAGTCTAGCAAATGCCGCTGATAATATCATTTTGATGTGGGCCTCTGGGGACAGGTTCGGTGTGATATCAACCCCCAGATCTTTCTTTCTTTTTGACTCCTGCAGGATTTTACCTTCCAGATGGTACCCTGTGTTCAGCCTCCTGCTCCCTTCGCCTAATTTCATTACCTTACACTTTCCTGAGTTGAAATTTAGCAGCCATTTTCTAGACCATTCCTCCAGTTTGGCCAGGTTTTCCTGTAGTCTCTGTCTATCTTCATTCGTCTTGATTCTTCTCATAACTTTTGCATCATCAGCAAACATTGATAGGAACGAGTCTATACCCTCTGGAATAGGTTTACATATATTAGAAACAGGATGGGTCCAAGTACTGAGCCCTGTGGAACTCCGCTGTTGACATTTCGCCACTCTGATGTCTCCCCCCTCACCGTTACTCGCTGTTTCCCGTTGCCTAAATACTCCCTTATTCGCTGGAGCACCTTCCTTTTTACTCCTGCCTGTTGCTCCAACTTTTTTAACAGCCTTTTATGGGGTACTGGCTTTCTGGCAGTTCAGGAAAATGCAGTCGGCCCACCCTTCTCTTTCCTAACTAATTTTTGTTGCCTGGTCATAGAATTCTATTAAACCTGTGAGGCACGATTTACTATCTCTGAACCCATGTTGATAGTGCGTTACAAAGTTATTTCCCTCCAGATGCTCTACGAGCCTTTTCCTCATGATCTTCTCCATCTCCTTGCATGGTATACAAGTTAGGGAAACTGGCCTGCAGTTCAGTGCCTCTTGCCTGTCACCCTTCGTGTATATTGAGACTATGTTAGCTGTCTTCCAACTTTCTGGTAGGTCTCCTGTTTCAGTGACCTGTTATACACCATAGAGAGTGGCACACTTAGTGCTTCTGCACCTTCCTTTAATATCAATGGTGAGATTTTGTCAGGCCCAACAGCCTTCGTCACATCCAGCTCCAGCAGACACCTTTTGACCTCATCACTGTCGAGGTCAAATTTCTCCAAGGATGCTTGGTTTGCCTCCTCATTTAGTGCAGGGGCTTCTCCTTGTTCTATTGTGAAGACCTCCTGGAATCTCTTGTTGAGTTCCTCACACACCTCCTTGTCATTCTCTGTGTATCTGTTCTCCCCTTTTTTCAATTTCATCACTTGTTCCTTCACTGCAGGTTTCCTCCTGATGTGGCTGTGGAGCAGCTTTGGTTGGGTCTTGGCTTTACTCGCTATGTCATTTTCATACTGTCTCTGCTTCCCTCTTCACTCTGAGGTACTCATTTCTGGCCCTCTGGTATCTCTCCCTGCTCTCCGGTGTTCTGTTATTTCTGTAGTTTTTTCCATGTTCTTTTACTCAGTTGCTTTGCATTTACTTTCCATTTACTTTGCTTTACTCAGTTGCATTCCTGGTTGAACCATGGGGTTTTCTGTTGTTTTTTGTTTTTCTCCTTTTGGACAGGGATAAACCTGTCTGCTGCTTCCTGGCACTTCTGGGTGACAAAATCCATTATGTCATACACAGTCCTGTCTCTAAGTTCTGTTTCCCATGGTATTCCCCTTTGAAAGTTTCTCATCGCGTCATATTTTCCTCTTCGGTAATTTAGTCTTTTCCCCTCCGATCCCATCCTTGGATATGTTATCCCTACCTCCACCAAGTACTCAAAAGTCAGTACACTGTGATCACTCATTCCTATGGGGGCTTCAACTTTGACTTCTCTTATTTCTGACTCATTCAGGGTGAATATCAAGTTGAGTCTAGATGGTTCATCATTGCCTCTCACTCTCGTGGGTTCCCTGACATTCTGGCTGAGGAAGTTCCTTGTTGTCACTTCCAAGAGTTTAGGTCTCCATGTATCTTCACCACCATGTGGGTCCCCATTCTCCAAGTCTATCTTTCCATGGTTGAAATCGCTCATGATTAAGAGTCTTGAACCATTCCTGCAGTCAACTGAAGCTGCTCTCTCTATTATGTTATTGGTTGCCACGTTGTTCCTATCAAACTCCTGTCTGGGTCTTCGGTCATTTAGGGGAGGGTTGTAAATGACTGCCACAATTATCTAAGGTTCTCACCTATTGTTATAGTTCCTGTTATGTAATCTCTGAACCCGTCACAGCCCGGAAATTCCATCTCATCAAATCTCCAGTCATGCCTTATCAGCAGGGCCACTCCTCCACCTCCTCTCCCTTCTCTCTCTTTCCTTACTATATAGCAGTCCTTTGGAAACACAGCATCTGTTATGACTCCTGACAATTTTGTTTCCGTGAGTCCTATTACATTATTGTTTTCTTCTTGCGCCTTTTCTGCCATCCTTGGATATGTTATCCCTACCTCCACCAAGTACTCAAAAGTCAGTACACTGTGATCACTCATTCCTATGGGGGCTTGCTTTATTGGTAATCTCATCAATGTTTGAGTACATTGCCTTGAAGCTCACTTTCTTATATCCAATTTCAACCTCACTTCCTACAAATGTACGAAGTTGTTCCATGGTGATTGCTACTTGGGTTGGCTCATCCTCCTGTGAGGTTGTTGCCAGTGGTTCAGGGGGAGGTGGAGTGGGGGATGTAGGGCTTAGGTGTTGCTCAGGCCTGCTTGGGACAGGAAGAAGTCCTGGGGGTAAGGGGGCAGGGATTGCTTGGGGAGAGGGCTCGCCCTCCTGTGGTGTAGTTGACAGGGGTTTGGGAGGGAGGTGGAGTGGGGGTGGAGGGCTTAGGTCTTGCCTGAGCCTGCCTGGGGTAGGAAGACCAGGCGCTGGGAAAGCAGGGGATACTCGGGGTAAGGGAAGAGAGAGGATTTGGGTGATATGATGGGCATTGTGCAGGGGCAAGGAAGGGTATGTGCTGGGGGTTAGGGGGGCCCTATTGGGTGGTGGGCTGGGGTGTTGCAGTTCCCTCTGGGGTTCCTGAGTTGCTGGATTGGGGTTCCCCACTCCCTTCTGGGATTGCTCGGTTGGAGACTGAGGTTCCCTGGCTCCCTTCCCTCTCCCTGCACCTTTTCCTTGCATCTACTGCCCTTACTATTTCGTCCCAGGTCATGTCCCTCTGAAGGTATACCTCTTTGTAATTCCTTGCATATCTCAGTTGCTCTTCTTTACTAGGATGTCCTCTTTGATGACCTCGCTCTTGAATACTACCTTGATCACTCTTTTTGTGTCTCTTGTACTGGCCAATCCGGAAAAAACGTGCTATGTCTCGTTCAGCCCCTTCCATTCCTATCTCCTTTAATATCCCTGCCACTGCAGCTTTGTCTTTAGTACTCCATTCCTCCCTTGTGGAACCCTCTTGTTCCTTCACACCTATCACTACTACAGCTCTTTTCTTTTCCATTAGCTGGCTTGTGCATCTAGCTGCCTCCTGTGAGGTTACTGCTTTCATTACAACTTCCTTGACTGTGCACATAGCATCTCGGCTCTTCAGTATTTCAGTAAAGGTTGGACCAATTATAAGGGGTCCCTGCCATTGCTACATCTCCTGGTACCTGGGGGTTGGTTCCCTGGGCCAGAGTCTTTGGAGGGGCTGTTTTTAGGCACTTACTTCTGTCTGCAGCTTACATATAGTTTCCCTCAGGTCCTTCAATTCTCCACAGTTCTTTCCATACCTTAGCAATCATCGCCATGTGTGACTCGTCCAGTCCCTCTCCTCCACCTTTGTTCTGTTTGTTCTCTTACCATCCCACTTGACCTGTATGTGTGTGTGTGTGTGTTTATTGTGGGGGTGGCACGGTGGGGGGTGGGGTAAACTAGTGGAGGGATGGAGGGAGAGGGAGAGGGAGTGAAAGGGAGTGAGGGAGAGGGAGCGAAGGAGAGGGAGTGAGGGGGAGAGAGGGAGAGCAAGGGAGAGTGAGGGGGTAGGGAGAGAGGGAGACCGAGGGGGCGAGGGAGAGAGGGAGAGAGAGGGAGAACAAGGGGGGGGCGAGGGAGAGAGAGTGAGGAAGGAAGGAGGGCAATCAGGAAGCTTATGGACGGAGGGTCAGTCCAGGGTGAGGGGGTGAGGTTGGCGGTAGGCTGGTTTGTGCGTGCCTGTGTGTGTGTGTGTGTGTCTACATTGGTGTGGTATGGTGATTTAGTCGGTGGCGGTGTAATGTAACACACAGTTGTGAAAAACTAGTACCAAGCTGAGACTCTCAAGTTACTTTTTCGTATTTTAACTTAAATCCAAAGCTAATTATTATATCAAGAACACTGTACACGTGTATGACTGACTTCGAGAGGCACTCACCTCCAAGTAAGCTTCCCAAAGCACAACTAAGTGATTTACGAAGTGATGTCTGCCTTAATTGTTGACGTCCCTGTAGGCCAGAGCTCCTCCCCACGTGGTGATCCAAATTCTTCCCTTCTCAGCCCGCTGGTGCCACTGTCTTGCCACAAACTCGCTCTTTTTCAATTTTTTCTCATCTAACGTTATAAGAATTCACTATGATACGCTATTACTGCGTTGCTGTACCCCTCATCTGTCCAAAACTATGTTTTGAGCTCACTGGTACGTAAATATCCCGGGAATACTGAACTAATTTGCGGACCGCCGTCCCACACTTGTCTTCCCTGGCTGCCTTTACACACACACACACACATACACACACACACACACATATGTGTGTGTAGGGGGGGGTGAATGGTGGGTGAGGGGGTGTATGTTGGGTGGGGGGGGGGGAGTTGGCGGTGTGATCTTTTGACACTAAGGTGACAGAACCTAGTACCTTCATGAGCCGTATACATCAAGATTCTTTACTTTCTTTAGCTAGTATCCAAGACTTCTTGTTATACTAAAAACACTGTACACACAAAAACACAAACACTGGAGTGTGTGTATGGGGAGGTTAGGAGGAGATAAAATGGGAGGAAGAGGGAGAGGCACAGAAGAGATCTACATGCGTATGCTTAAGGGGGGGAGAGGGAGGAGGAGGAGGAGGGTGAGAGATTGGAGGTATGGTCAGTTGTCCAACAGTTGGGGGTAGATAGCCTTTGTCAGCTAAGTGTCAAAGGCTATCTAGACGGTTCCCATGCAAGGGGGAGGAGGGGGGCAGTGTTTCGGGAAAGATAGCGTTGGTAATGAGGGGGGGGGGGGTATCCTGTGACTGGCGTGATGTTTCACATAAGTAAAAAACGTTTTGTATTTTGATTTACTCCATCCCTTTACTGTATGTGTGTGTGTGTGTGTGTACTCACCTAATTGTGCTTGCGGGGGTTGAGCTTTGGCTCTTTGGTCCCGCCTCTCAACTGTCAATCAACTGGTGTACAGATTCCTGAGCCTACTGGGCTCTATTATATTTACATTTGAAACTGTGTATGGAGTCAGCCTCCACCACATCACTTCCTAGTGCATTCCATTTACTAACTACTCTGACACTGAAAAGGTTCTTTCTATTGTCTCTGTGGCTCACTTGGGTACTCAGTTTCCACCTGTGTCCCCTTGTTCGCGTCCCTCCAGTGTTGAATAGTTCATCCTTGTTTACCCGGCCGATTACCCTGAGGATTTTGTAGGTTGTGATCATGTCCCCCTTACTCTTCTGTCTTCCAGTGTCGTAAGGTGCATTTCCCGCAGCCTTTCCTCATAACTCATGCCTCTTAGTTCTGGGACTAGTCTAGTAGCATACCTTTGGACTTTTTCCAGCTTCGTCTTGTGCTTGACAAGGTACGGGCTCCATGCTGGGGCCGCATACTCCAGGATTGGTCTTACATATGTCGTGTACAAGATTCTGAATGATTCCTTACACAGGTTCCTGAACGCCGTTCTGATGTTAGCCAGCCTCGCATATGCCGCAGACATTATTCTCTTTATGTGGACTTCAGGAGACAGGTTTGGTGTGATATCAACTCCTAGATCTTTCTCTCTGTCTGTTTCATTAAGTACTTTATCTCTTATTCTGTATCCTGTGTCTGGCCTCCTGTTTCCACTGCCTGGTTTCATTATTTTGCATTTACTCGGGTTGAACTTCAGTGTGTGTGTGTGTGTGTGTGTGTGTGTGTGTGTGTGTGTGTGTGTGTGTGTGTGTGTGTGTGTGTGTGTGTGTGTGTGTGTGTGTGTGTGTTTACTAGTTGTTTACTAGTTGTGTTTGGCGGGGGTTGAGCTTTGCTCTTTCGGCCCGCCTCTCAACTGTCAATCAACTGTTTACTACCTACTTTTTTTTTTTTTTCCCACACCACACCACACACACACACACACACACCCCAGGAAGCAGCCCGTGACAGCTGACTAACTCCCAGGTACCTATTTACTGCTAGGTAACAGGGGCACTTAGGGTGAAAGAAACTTTGCCCATTTGTTTCTGCCTCGTGCGGGAATCGAACCCGCACCACAGAATTACGAGTCCTGCGCGCTATCCACCAGGCTACGAGGCCCCCGTGTGTGTGTGTGTGTGTGTGTGTGTGTGTGTGTGTGTGTGTGACTAGGTGAATACACATACGCACACACACAAACACACATATGAACATGGACACACACACACACACACACACACACACACACACACACACACACACACACACACACACACACACACACACACACTCTCTCTCACACACACACAGGTGTACAGATTGAGGTAAAATATTATCAAATTCTTGTTTAGGATATCATATATATTTAAAAATCTAAGGGTGGCTCATTTAGGCAGAGGTAACGCATAAGGGATATCTTGACACATACATGCACGCCCGCTCACATACGTATACACGCACACAAGTGTGCACACGCTAAAACAGACACACACACACACACGCACACACACACACACACGCACGCACGAACACACATACACACACACAATCGTTCAGTCAGGGGAAAAGGCATTAACACCTGGGATCAGGACCTTACTATCCCCCCCCATCTGACCTGACCTGACCTGGTCGCCATCTCCGCCCCCCCACCCCCAATCCCCCGCATCGCCCATACACACACTCTTCCCCCCCCCTCTCCCTCTCCCACTCTCTCTCTCTCTCTCTCTCTCTCTCTCTCTCTCTCTCTCTCTCTCTCTCTCTCTCTCTCTCTCTCTCTCTCTCTCTCTCTCTCTCTCTCTCTCTCTCTCTCTCTCTCTCTCTCTCTCTCTCCCTCTCTCCCTCTCTTTCCTTCCCCCTCCATCTCTGCCCACACACGCACACACACACACACACACACACATATATACACACACACCTCCCCCCCCTCTCTCCCTCACCCGTTCTCTCCCTCACCCGCTCTCTCCCTCTCCATCTCTCTCCCTCTCCTCTCTCTCCCTCTCTCCCTTCCGCCTCTCTCTCCATCTCCTCCCCCCCTTCCCTTCTACTTTCTTCTCACTTCAGTGGAAGGGTCAGATAATTTATCTCTCCCTTTATCACTCCCTTCTCTCTCTCTCTTTCTCTCTCTCTTCCTCTCTCTCTCTCCCTCCCCCATCCCGCTCTGCCCTCCTGACAAATCCTATCACGGCACAACTATAGGAACAGGGTCAAGCATGGCAGCCAGAGGTACCAGGGGAACAGGGAAGAGCCAAGGTGACGAAATGAAGGAAATGTTTGCCCAGTTTCTGGAGGACATCAAGAGTGAGATGCAAGAAATGATGCAGGAAATGAAGAACGAAATAAGCAACCTGAAAAGAGAGCTGACAGCAGCGAAGGAGGAGATTAGAACCCTCAAAGAGAATGGTATCGAGGCTGAGAATCAGGAAACCATCCAGGGAGAAGGTGGTAATAGTTTTTGGATGAGAATGCCACAATAAAAGCAACATTTGCAGAAATACTAAAAAAAAAATAACTCTGAAGTAATGACTGCAGTGATGGAGGTGGTCATGAAAGCAGCCACCTCACAGGAGGCGGCACGCTCCACTAGCCAACTACTGGAAAGGAACAGATCAGTGGTTGCTGTGGGTATTAAAGAGCAGGAAGGCTCTAATAGGACAGAGTGGAATGACAAGGACAAAGCAGCAGTGAATGAAGTACTAAAGGCACTTGTCATGGAAGGGAATGAGCATAGCATTGAGAAGGTTTTCAGGCTAGGTTGGTACAACAAAGAACGAGACCGAATGATAAAGATAGTGTTTGCAAACGAGAGCACAAAGGAGAAGATCCTATCAAGGAAGAGCTCCGTGAAAAACGTGGGAAAATTAAAAAATGTATTCCTCCAGAGAGACATGACAAGGGAGGAGAGAGCCGTGGCGGCAGAAGCAAGGAAGAGGCGCAGGGCAAGAGGGGAAAACCAGGAAGTCACAGCTCCCAACACAACACCCCCAGAAGCGAGGGGGGAACCCACAACCAGCTACCCAGTAACACCAGAAGGGAGGACAACCCCGCCTCCCTCCTCTGCATAGAAAACCCCCCTACCCCAAACCCTCCCTGCCCCCACTCAAATGTTCAGCCAAATCTCCCTCCCCCTACACCCAATCCCCACCCTTCTACCCCTCCCCTCCTCCCGAGTCCTCCCTCCCCCCCTTTCCTTCCCATCCTCCCTCCCCTTTCACCCCATACCCTCCCTGTCCCTCCCCCTTCACCGGATCCCCTGCCCCTCATCCCAGTATCCTCTGAGACCCTGTTATCCACCTCACAGGTCCTCACACCCATGAAACAGCCTCCCCCACCAACAGAACACTCACCAAGGAGGCGATTTGAGAAGGGACAGAAGAAAGTGAGCCTCAAAGCGATGTACACTAACATAGATGGAATTACAAATAAAGCAAATGAGCTTGGAGAACGGGTACTAGAGGAAAACCCAGACATAATAGCCCTCACAGAAACAAAGATCACGAAAACGATAACAAACGCAGTGTTCCCACAGGAATATTATGTTATGAGGAAAGAGAGGGAAGGAAGAGGTGGGGGTGGTGTAGCTCTGCTGGTAAGAAAAGGCTGAAATTTTGAGGAGATGGATATTCAGGGCTGTGAAGGTTTCAGTGACTACATAGCAGGTACGGTAACAAAGGGAGGGAAAAAAATTATAGTCGTAGTCATATATAATCCACCACCAAATGACAGAAGACCTAGACAGGAATATGATAGAAACAACATGGCCACCATTAACATAATAGAAAGAGCAGCTTCTGTTGCTAGCAGGAATGGATCTGGACTACTAATTATGGGAGACTTCAACCATGGGAAGATAGATTGGAAGAACAGAGACCCACATGGAAGACCAGAAACATGGAGGGCTAAGCTGCTGGACGTGGCAACAAGAAACTTTCTAAGCCAGCACATCACAGAACCAACAAGAATGAGAGGGGAAGATGAACCAGCAATGCTTGATTTGATATTTACCCTAAATGAGTGGGATATAAAAGAAGTTAAGATGGAAGCGCCCTTGGGAATGAGTGACCACAGTGTATTGAACTTTGAGTACCTGGTAGAGCTAGGACTTATCTCCCCCAAAAAAGAACTAGGAATCAAAAGGCTGGCATACCGAAAGGGAAATTATGAACAGATGAGAAGTTTCCTAAGTGAAATACTTTGGGACACAGACCTCAGAGATAAGTCCGTACAGGGTATCATGGACTATGTTACCCAAACTTGTCAGGAGGCAGTACAGGCAGGAGGCAGAGGTTCATCCCGGCCCAAAGGGAAAAATCCGAGAAGCAACAGAAGAATCCATGGTATAATAGGGCATGTATGGAAGCGAAGAAACTGAACAAAAGGGCGTGGAGGAACTTCCGGAATAACAGAACACCAGAAAGCAGAGAGAGATACCAGAGAACCAGGAATGAGTACGTCAGGGTGAGAAGAGAAGCAGAGAAAAGTTTTGAAAATGATATAGCAAACTAAGCCAAGACCGAACCAAAGCTACTGCACAGTCACATCAGAATGAAAACAACAGTGAAAGAACAGGTATTGAAACTTCGAACAGGCGAGGACAGATATACAGAGAATGACAGAGAGGTGTGTGATGAACTCAACAAGAGGTTCCTGGAGGTCTTCACAATAGAACAAGGTGAGGTCACTGTGCTAGGAGAAAGGGAGGTAAACCAGGCGGCCTTGGAAGAGTTCGAAATTACGAGAGAGGAGGTCAAGAGACACCTGCTGGATCTGGATGTTAGAAAGGCGGTTGGTCCAGATGGGATCTCACCATGGATACTGAAAGAGTGTGCAGAGGCACTTTGCTTGCCACTCTCCATAGTGTATAGTAAGTCACTGGAGACGGGAGACCTACCAGAAATATGGAAGACGGCAAATGTGGTCCCAATATACAAAAAGGGCGACAGGCCAATGGCACTGAACTACAGGCAAGTGTCCTTGACTTGTATACCATGCAAGGTGATGGAGAAGATCGTGAGAAAAAACCTGGTAACACATCTGGAGAGAAGGGACTTCATGACAAATCGCCAACATGGGTTCAGGGAGGGTAAATCTTGCCTTACAGGCTTGATAGAATTCTACGATCAGGTGACAAAGATTAAGCAAGAAAGAGAGGGCTGGGCGGACTGCATTTTCTTGGATTGTCGGAAAGCCTTAGACACAGTACCGCATAAGAGGCTGGTACATAAGCTGGAGAGACAGGCAGGTGTAGCTGGTAAGGTGCTCCAGTGGATAAGGGAGTATCTAAGCAATAGGAAGCAGAGAGTTACGGTGAGGGGTGAGACCTCCGATTGGCATGGTCACCAGTGGAGTCCCACAGGGCTCTGTACTCGGTCCTATCTTGTTTCTGATATATTTAAATGATCTCCCAGAGGGTATCGATTCATTTCTCTCAATGTTTGCGGACGATGCTAAAATTATGAGAAGGATTAAAACAGAAGAGGACTGTTTGAGGCTTCAAGAAGACCTAGACAAGCTGAAGGACTGGTCGAACAAATGGTTGTTAGAGTTTAACCCAACCAAATGTAATGTAATGAAGATAGGTGTAGGGAGCAGGAGGCCAGATACAAGGTATCATCTAGGAGAGGAAATTCTTCAGGAGTCAGAGAAGGAAAAAGACTTGGGGGTTGATATCACGCCAGACCTGTCTCCTGCAGCACATATCAAGCGGATAACATCAGCGGCATATGCCAGGCTGGCCAACATACGAACGGCATTTAGAAACTTGTGTAAAGAATCATTCAGAACTTTGTATACCACATATGTCAGGGCAATCCTGGAGTATGCAGCCCCAGCATGGAGTCCATATCTAGTCAAGGATAAGACTAAACTGGAAAAGGTTCAAAGGTTTGCCACCAGATTAGTACCCGAGCTGAGAGGTATGAGCTACGAGGAGAGACTACGGGAATTAAACCTCACTTCGCTGGAAGACAGAAGAGTTAGGGGGGACATGATCACCACATTCAAGATTCTGAAGGGAATTGATAGGGTAGATAAAGACAGTCTATTTAACACAAGGGGAACTCGCACAAGGGGACACAGGTGGAAACTGAGTGCCCAAATGAGCCACAGAGATATTAGAAAGAACTTTTTTAGTGTCAGAGTGGTTGACAAATGGAATGCATTAAGAAGTGATGTGGTGGAGGCTGACTCCATACACAGTTTCAAGTGTAGATATGATAGAGCCCGATAGGCTCAGGAATCTGTACACCTGTTGATTGACGGTTGAGAGGCGGGACCAAAGAGCCAGAGCTCAACCCCCGCAAACACAACTAGGTGAGTACAACTAGGTGAGTACACACACACACACACACACCCAGGAAGCAGCCCATAACAACTTTCTAACTCCCAGGTACCTATTTACTGCTAAGTAACAGGGACGTCAGGGTGAAAGAAAATCTGCCCATTTGTTTACGTTATCCCCGACGATCGATCCCCGGTTCACATGACTACAAATATTGAGTGCTGTCCTCTTAGCCACCAGGCACCCTGTGCATGTGTGTGTGTGTGTTTGTGTGTGTGTGTGTACTCACCTCGTTGTGCTTGTGGGGGTTGAGCTCGGGCTCTTTGGCCCCGCCTCTCAACTGTCAGTCAACTGGTGTACAGGTTCCTGAGCCTATTGGGCTCTATCATATCTACACTTGAAACTGTGTATGGAGTCACCCTCCACTACATCACTTCCTAATGCATTCTATTTATCAACCACTCTGACACTGAAAACGTTCTGTGGCTCTGTGGATCATTTGGGGACTCAGTTTCCATTTGTGTCCCGTAGTGCGTGTGCCCCTTGTGTTAAATAGCCTGTCTTTATCCACCCTATCAATTCCTTTGAGAATCTTGAATCTGGTGATTATGTCCCCCTAACTCTTCTGTCTTCCAGCGAAGTGAGGTTTAATTCCCGTAGTCTCTCCTCGTAGCTCATACCTCTCAGCTCGGGTTCTAGTCTGGTGGCAAGCCTTTGAACCTTTCCAGTTAAGTCTTATCCTTGACTAGATATGGAGTCCATGCTGGTGCTGCATATTCCAGGATTGGCCTGACATATGTGGTATACAAAGTTCTGAATGATTCCTTACTCAAGTTTTTAAATGCCGTTCTTATGTTGGCCAACCTTTCATATGCCGCTGATGTGGGCTGCAGGGGACAGTTCTGGCGTGATATCAATCCCGAAGTCATTTTCTCTCTCCCTGACTCTTGAAGAATTTCATATCCCAAATGATACCTTGTATCTGGCCTCCTGCTCCCTACACCTATCTTCATTACAGTACATTTGCTTGGGTTAAACTCTAACAACCATTTGTTCGACCATTCCTTCAGTTTGTCTAGGTGTTCTTGAAGCCTCAAGCAGTCCTCCACTGTCCTAATCCTTCTCATAATTTTGGCGTCGTCAGCAAACATTGAGAGAAAAGAGTCTATACCCTCTTTGGAGATCATTTACGTATATCAGAAACAGGATAGGACCGAGTACAGAGCCCTGTTAGACTTCACTGGTGACATCACGCCAATCTGAGGTCTCGCCCCTCACTGAAACTCTCTGCCTCCCATTGCTTAGGTACTCCCTTATCAACTGGAGCACCTTACCAGTTACTCCTGCCTGTCTACCCAGCTTATGTTGTCGTGATGCTGAACCCCGGTTCATTCCGAACACAGCGATTACACAACACATAACACCTTGCCTCAGCAACCGTGACCTCCCCGTGTACTTATACACACCAGACCCTTCAGGCATACCACTAGGTTTGTACAGGAACACAATGAAGGGACATATAGAAGGTATTTAAAGGCCGTCGGGTTTTGTCAGTTAATTAAAAAAATAGACTCTGACAAATAATAACTTTTTAACATACTCTAATTAGTTAATAAACTCCCACAACCAGACTGTCTTCAGCCAGCCATGGCCTCAATCATTTCACCCCGCCTCTCAAGGAAGGTATAATTCGATTAGCCTTATCCCTAGAAGCGGTAACCTTGTTCCTAGAAGCCTGAGTTCTCTTCCCAGGAATTATTAGTTTGGCTAAGCAGCTGCGGTCTTAATCCCTTGACCTTTCTTGGATGTGTGACCATAGTCTGTATATTTAACATGTACTTCCAATCCTAATTCGTTAAGTGTTGTAGTAATGATCCTCTAGCTAATAATCCCTACTAACTTGTGGATTACAACACCACTCCCCTCCTTAAACACGCATTTGTTCCCATATGCATCATTGCAATGGTTCCATTGGTGCAAGGACCTGGAGGATGCACCCACCATATATGTACAACTGAAAATTCATCCAGTAAGTTCATCATGCACACGATGAACTAATTGAAAATTTTCCCCGACATGACTCACAACACTTCTACAACATATACATTAAATTCACATCATAGTCTGTAATATTTTTTTCCTATCTCCAACAATGCACATATACCTAAACTGCTGACATATAATTACATACAAACATAACCATAAAATTACATGTACCAGGATGCTGGCACTTAAACAAAAGGACACTAGTCATTAATATGCACACAACACATATATATCTATGGTTCTTCATCCTTAGTAACAAGTTAATAACAATTTACATCTTGCCCTGTACTGTTGACATAAGGGCTTACAATGATCACACAATGTTTCACTGGCCTCATCCACAAATGGCCGCATCACTTCTCTGATCTTCGTCTCCCATGGTTGCTAGGTCATAGATCCTCCATGACCCAGACAGAATCCAGGCTGTCCAGCCTGGAGAATGTTGTCAATGTCCCATCGTTGCTCTGAGCTAAAGTGATCCTGGCATCCAGAGCAATGCAGAGTCCTACCCCAGGGTAATGTTCCCTCGGGTCCATGCTGCCGTCTCATTCCAGGGCACCAACCCCACAACGCTGTAGATACCTCACAGCTCTCTGATCATCCTTCCTTGCTGTGCTCATCACAGCTGTAGCACATTACTCTAGGTCCATCTGCCCAGAGTGTGTCCACCTGTACTCACACCTTCTCGACCGCTGTACCTGCAAAATATTCCCTCAGAGCCCCCTGGCTCGATCCCATTATTACATGACACCTCCTCGGCTCCTTACTCTCTCCCTGTATATAGCCTGAGCGCAGCTGCAAAGCCATTGCAGCTGGCCCTATTCCCTGCTTTCATGTCAGGGGGCGAATCTCGTCGATAATGTCACATTGGCTTCACCTCGTCCCCCCTTTTTTTTCTAGAGTACAACTGAGTTTAGCGTCATGGCTTCCTTTCTACTCTACCTGAAGCTCTGTGACATGATCCCGGGGGAACCTTTTCAAGCCTAACACTCAGTAATGGTGCCGATGAAGTAATATACATGCATACATATTGTGACGATAATCTCTTTCAAGAGAGATTGAGCCTGCTCTTCCCTACATCATTACGTCAAAGTACAAGATACTATATAGAAGATACGTCCACCAGTATCGCCAAAACGTTTTGCCCAGAGAGCAAATCGTATCCCCAACCCCAACACCTGGCCACCGCCGTAACCAGCAAACTGCTCATCGACTGCCTGCCTGTTGCTGATTGGCTGGTGTCTCGTTGCATCTGCCCTCCGCCACCACCACAAGTCGACTTCTGGGCTGCAGAACGCCAGTCTCGTCAGAATATCTTTGTGCTCCATGAAGTTGACATCTCGCTGGTAGACTAAGCCTTGGCTTTTGTGTACTAAGGGAGGTGGCAGCTTGAAGCCAGTATTCCAGCACTCATATTTTATTTTGCTATCACTGTAACTTACTTGTCTTAGCGTAACTTTTCATTTGCCAGTGATTATTCGTGTTATTTTGTTTGTTGACTTGTCCTGCATATTTTATGAGATTACCTTTATTCATGTCTTGTTTTCTAGAGTAATTAAAATTTCATTGTTTATATACTTGTGTTTTGTGTGTCTTCCCATTACCTTACCACAGACGAAAGGACAAACTTTTCTCTTTTTTTTGTGATGTGACGAGGCCCTGCCCCCAGCTTTTGAAACAGCCGAACACCAACGCTTTACCGTCACAATAAATACCTCATTAAAATAATTTCCCACTTGTCACTAAAACATCATACTGCCACTGGCTCGCCTCTAGCGAGATTCCTGTAACAACTTAATTAATAACGGAGGCCTGGTCGACGGCCGGGCCGCGGGGACGCTAAGCCCTGGAAGCACCTCAAGGTAAGGTATGAGAAATTAGTATATCTACTTGGCTCGCACACTGCAACCATCAACACCTGAAATTTTGAAATTCTACATTGTAATCTTGACCATAAGACTTACCCACTCCGACTTAATTAATGAAAATTTTAATGAAAATAATGAAATTTTATTAGTCTTTTATGAGTCTTGCTAGATATATCGACTTGGCTTGCCTACTGCAGCCACCAACTCCTGCCATTATCCACATTGCATCTTATCCATAAGACTTACCCACTCCGACACACCATCACCTCTGGTCATCCCAACCACTGATGACCTCATTATAACGCCACACTTCCCCACAACCACTTCCTGCGTCCTAACGCACCGACCTTGCTACGCCGATACTCACCTTACCGACCACTACCTGGCGCCCCTGCGCCACCATACACTCCACAACACCACACTCTATACCAGGCGTCCAAACGCCACTACACTACACCACCCAATGGCGTCCCCAACGCCATCAACACCCGACGTCCCCAACGCCATCAACACCCGGCGTCCGCAACGCCATCAACACAACACCAGCGTCCCCAACGCCATCAACACCCGGCGTCCCCAACACCAACACAGCATCCGGCGTCCCCAAAGCCATCAACACAACACCCGGGGTCCCCAACGCCATCAATACAACACACGGCGTCCCCAAAGCACTCAACACCACACACACGGCGCCACCAACGCACTCAACACTGCACACGGCGTCTCCAACGCACTCAACACCACACACTGCATCTCCAACGCCCTCAACACCACACACGGCGTCCCCCAACGCCATCACCCCTACAGGCATATGCCTTGTGCTAGCGCATCAAAAACAGCACGAAACATCACCACCAACAAGTAACCAAACGCAACACACATTGTCCCTTTTCTCTGGTAATCCGTTAATTACCTGACCCACACTCGTCTGGTATAATTTCTTGTGTAGTGGCCACCCGCCACCCACTAACACCTGCGTTAACACACGTCAACGCTAATAACTACAATACACCTCGGCATTACAACAACCAGTAACGCTACACATGCTACACCATGGCGCTACAATGCCAACAAAGTCATGCACTATACTACATCCATGATATCAACAGTCAACACATGCACATTTCACTACAGCAAATACTATGTATTACGCTGGTGCTAAGCCACTACATGTGCATCACACTACACACCCCGACGTGCAACCGCCAATACACAACCCTGCACTACACCTAGCGTCTAAACACCAATACACAACCATACACTACACCTGGCGTCTAAACGCCAATACACAACCATGCACTACACCCGGCGTCTAAACGCCAATACACACTGCGTTGCCACCTCCCGACGCCACACCCATCAACAGGACACGCTCCGCGTGTCCCACGGTAACACTCTATAATGCTACCTGCACCCACAAAAAATCTCCACGGACCTCTCCCCAGTACACTAGACCTCGATCCCCAGACGGCAAATTACGCGTCGCTCGTTATGCCAAGGCGTCCATAATTCACTGCACCTATTTTTTGTATCTATGTCTGACAAGCGCCAGGAAATCGGTCAAATCTTTACGTAATATTTAATTATCTTTAAAATTTTCGATCTACACTTTACATGATATTTAATTCACTTCAAATTACGTAGTTTTCACGCTTGATTTGTCCTTAGCAACGGTTTCTCACTATTACCACCATACCAAGATATATAACAAGCTCCAAGGTGTGGCTCGCTTGGTCAGCACATGGCCGCACATGGCCCACGCTGGCCCACATTCACCCGCGCTAGTTTCCCTCACCACTCTGTATAATTCGCACTACGAACACTGCACTTGTTTTGGATCCCGATGATTCAGTGATCCACACTTGCATCTGAGCCGTCTCTCGTTGCAGGAATCTGGAAAGAAATGAACCCCATATGTGCCCCACAATGGCCTAGTCCCTTTAATTAACAAAGTCCTCTGACCTGGTCTCACCTGACCTTTCTTTCCTCCGTCTAGTAACCACCGTTCTCAACACAACCCGACGTCTACCAATTCCCTAACATTCCTTCACCAACTAAACCAGTAACACACTTCCTTCAAACCTCAAAGAGTTCAAAAGCCTGTTTGCCCTGCCACCAAATATGTCGTGACGCTGAACCCCGATTCATTCCGAACACAGCGATTACACAACACATCACACCTTGAATCAGCAACCGTGACCTCCCCGTGTACTTCTACACACCAGACCCTTGACGCGTACCACTACGTTTGTACAGGAACACAATGAGGGGACATATGGAAGGTATTTAAAGACCGTCGGGTTTTGTCATTTAATTACAAAGAATAGACTCTGACAAATAATAACTTATTAACATACTCTAATTAGTTAATAAACTCCCACAACCAGACTGTCTTCAGCCAGCCATGGCCTCAAACATTTCACCCCGCCTCTCAAGGAAGGTATAATCGATTAACCTTATCACTAGAAGCGGTAACCAGGTTCCTAGAATCCTGAGTTCTCTTCCCAGGAATTATTAGTTTAGCTAAGCAGCTGCGGTCTTAATCCCTTGACCTTTCTTGGATGTGTGACCATAGTCTGTATATTTAACATGTACTTCCAATCCTCATTCGTTAAGTGTTGTAGTAATGATCCTCTAGCTAATGATCCCTCCTAACTTGTGGATTACAACAATGTACCAACCTCTTATGGGGTACTGTGTCAAAAGCTCACTGACAGTCCAAGTGTGTGTGTGTACTCACCTAGTTGTACTCACCTTGTTGTGCTTGAGAGGGTTGAGCTTTAGCTCTTTGGTCCAGCCTCTCAACCGTCAATCAACAGGTGTACAGGTTCCTGAGCCTATGGGGCTCTATCATATCTACACTTGAAACTGTGTATGGAGTCAGCCTCCACCACATCACTCCCTAATGCATTCCATTTATCAAGCACTCTGACACTAAAAAAGTTCTTTCTAATATCTCTGTGGCTCATTTGGGCACTCTGTTTCCACCTGTGTCCCCTAGTGCGTGTGCCCCTTGTGTTAAATAGACTGTCCTTATCTACCCTATCAATTCCCTTGAGAATCTTGAATGTGGTGATCATGTCCCCCCTAACTCTTTTGTCTTCCAGCAAAGTGAGGTTTAATTCCCGAAGTTTCTCCTCGTAGCTCATACCTCTCAGCTCGGGTACTAGTCTGGTGGCAAACCTTTGAACCTTTTCCAGTTTGGTCTTATCCTTGACTAGATATGGACTCCATGCTGGGGCTGCATACTCCAGGATTGGCCTAACAAATGTGGTATACAAAGTTCTGAATGATTTCTTACACAAGTTTCTGAATGCCGTTCTTATGTTGGTCAGCCTGGCATATGCTGCTGATGTTATCCTTTTGGTATGGGCTGCAGAAGAGAGGTCTGGCATGATATCAACCCCCAAGTCATTTTCTTTCTCTGACCCTTGAAGTATTTCATCTCCCAGATGATACCTTGTATCTGGCCTCCTGCTCCCTACACCTATCTTCATTACATTACATTTGCTTAGGTTAAACTCTAACAACCATTTGTTTGACAATTCCTTCAGCTTGTCTAGGTCTTCTTGAAGCTTCAAGCAGTTCTCCTCTGTCTTAATCCTTCTCATAATTTTGGCATCTTCCGCAAACATTGAGAGAAATGAATCTATACCCTCCGGGAGATCATTTACATATATCAGAAACAAGATAGGACCGAGTACAGAGCCCTGTGGGACTCCACTGGTGACTTCACGCCAATCTGAGGTCTCACCCCTCACTCTAACTCTCTGCTTCCTATTGCTTAAGTACTCCCTTATCCACTGGAGCACCTTACCAGCTACACCTGCCTGTCTCTCCAGCTTATGTACCAGCCTCTTATGAGGTACTGTGTCAAAGGCTTTCCGACAATCCAAGAAAATGCAGTCCGTCCAGCCTTCTCTTTCTTGCTTAATCTTTGTCACCTGGTCGTAGAATTCTGTTAAGCCAGTCACGCATGATTTACCATCCCTGAATCCATGGTGGCGATTTGTCACAAAGTCCCTTCTCTCCAGATGTGTTACCAGGTTTTTTCTCACGATCTTCTCCATCACCTTGCATGGTATACAAGTCAAGGACACATGTGTGTGTGTGTGTGTGTGTGTGTGTGTGTGTGTGTGTGTGTGTGTGTGTGTGTGTGTGTGTGTGTGTGTGTGTGTGTGTGTGTGTGTGTTTACTAGTTGTGTTTTTGCGGGGGTTGAGCTTTGCTCTTTCGGCCCGCCTCTCAACTGTCAATCAACTGTTTACTAACTACTTTTTTTTTTTTTTTTTTTTCCCACACCACACACACACACACACCCCAGGAAGCAGCCCGTGACAGCTGACTAACTCCCAGGTACCTATTTACTGCTAGGTAACAGGGGCACTTAGGGTGAAAGAAACTTTGCCCATTTGTTTCTGCCTCGTGCGGGAATCGAACCAGCGCCACAGAATTACGAGTCCTGCGCGCTATCCACCAGGCTACGAGGCCCCATGTGTGTACTCACCTAATTGTACTCACCTAATTGTGCTTGCGGGGGTTGAGCTTTGGCTCTTTGGTCCCGCCTCTCAACCGTCAATCAACTGGTGTACAGATTCCTGAGCCTACTGGGCTCTATCATATCTACACTTAAAGCTGTGTATGGATTCAGCCTCCACCACATCACTTCCTAATGCATTCCATTTGTCTACTACAAATTCACTCAATTTCCACCTGTGTCCCCTAGTGCGTGTGCCCCTTGTGATAAATAGTCTGTCTTTATCTAACCTATCAATTGCTCTGAAAATCTTGTATGAGGTGATCATGTCTCCTCTAACTCTTCCATTTCCCAGTGACGTGAGGTTTAATTCCCGTAGTCTCTCCTCGTAGCTCATACCCCTCAGTTCGGATACTAGTCTGGTGGCAAACCTTTGAACCTTTTCCAGTTTAGTCTTATGCTTGACTAGATATGGACTCCATGCTGGTGCCGCATACTCCAGGATTGGTCTGATATATGTGGTATATAATGTCCTGTAAGATTCCTTACACAGGTTTCTAAAGGCCGTTGTTATGTTAGCCAACCTGGCATATGCCGCTGATGTTATCCTCATCATATGAGCTTCAGGGGACAGGTCTGGCGTGATATCAACCCCCAGGTCTGTCCCTCTCTCTCTGACTTGTGAAGTATTTCATTTTTTTTTGAGATATATATACAAGAGCTGTTACATTCTATTACAGTCACTAGTACGCGTAGCGTTTCGGGCAGGTCCCTGGAATACAACCCCCGCCGCGAAGGATCGTTTTTACAACCAAGTACCCATTTTACTCTTGAGTTAAGCATTTTAAACTTGAGTTAAATCCTACAGTTAAGGATTTTCGCCCAGTAAATCCTCCCCGGCCAGGATACGAACCCATGACATCTCCCAAATGATACCTTGAATCTGGTTTCCTGCTCCCTACACCTATCTTCATTACATTACATTTGCTTGGGTTAAACTCTAATATCCATTTGTTCGACCATTCCTGCAGCTTTTCCAGGTCTTCTTGAAGTCTCAAGCTGTCCTCCTCTGTATTAATCCTCATCATAATTTTGGCGTCGTCAGCAAACATTGAGAGGAATGGGTCTATACCCTCTGGGAGATCATTTACGTATATCAGAAACAGGATAGGTCCAAGTACAGAGCCCTGTGGGACTCCACTGGTGACTTCACACCAGTCTGGGATCTCACCCCCTCACTGTAACGCTCTGCTTCCTATTACTTAGGTACTCCCTTATCAACTGGAGTGCCCTACCAGTTACTCCTGCCTGTTTCTCCAGCTTATGCATTAGCCTTTTATGGGGTACTATGTCAAAGACTTTCCGACAGTCCAAAAAAATGCAGTCCGCCCATCCTTCTCTTTCTTGCTTAATGTTTGTCACCTGATCGTAGAATTCTATTCAGCCTGTAAGGCCAGATTAAACCTCCCTGAACCCATGTTGATGGGTTGTCACGAAGTCTCTTCTCTCCAGATGTGTTACTAGTTTTTTTCTCACGATCTTCTCCATCAACTTGCATGGTATACAAGTTAAGGACACTGGTCTGTAGTTCAGTGCCTCTTGTCTGTCACCCTTTTTGTATATTGTGACTACATTAGCCGTCTTCCATATTTCTGGTAGATCTCCCGTTTCCAGTGACCTCCTATACACTATGGAGAGTGGCAAACAAAGTGGTCCTGCACACTCTTTCAATACCCATGGTGAGATTTCGTCCGGCCCATCAGCCTTTCTCACGTCCAGCTCCAATGTGAGCTTCTTGACCTCATCTCTTATAATTGTGAACCCTTCCAAGGTCGCCTGGTTTGCTGCCACCTCTCCTAGCGCCATGACCTCTCCTTGTTCTATTGTAAAGACCATCTGGAACCTCTTCTTGAGTTCTTCACACACCTCTTTGTCATTCTCTGTGTTTCTGTCCTCACCCTATCTAAGTTTCATCACCTGTTCCCTCACCGTTGTTTTCCTCGTGATGTGACTGTGTAGTAGCTTTGGTTCGGTCTTGGCTTAATTAGCTATCATTTTCATACCTTTTCTCAACTTTTCTTCTCACACTAACATATGCATTCCTGGTTCTCTCGTATCTCTGTCTACTCTCTGGTGTTCTGTTATTACAGAAGTTCCTCTACGCCCTTTTGTTCAGCTCCTTTGCTATCATACATTCCCTAATAAACCACAGATTCTTCTTTTGCTTCTCGGTTTTTTCCTGTCGGGCCGGGATAAACCTGTTTACTGCCTCTTGACACTTTTGGGTGACATAGTCCATCATGTCTTGTACGGACTTAATTCTGTGTCCCATGGTATATCTCTTAGGAATTTATTCATCTCCTGATAGTTTCCCTTTCGGAATGCCTGTCCTTTGTTTCCCAGTTCTTTTTTGTGGGAGATAATTCTTAGCTCAACCAGGTACTCAAAGCTCAATGCACTATGATCACTCATTCCCAAGGGGGCTTCCAACTTAACTTCCTTTATATCCGAATTATTTAGGGTGAATATCAGATCAAGCAAAGCTGGTTCATCCTCTCCTTTCATTCTTGTCGATCCCTTGATGTGTTGACTTAGAAAGTTTGTTGTTGCCGTCCAGTAGCTTAGTTAGTCCTTGTTCTTGTTACGTCCGATAGCTTAGTTCTCAATGTGTCTGGTCCTCCATGTGGGTCTCTGTTCTCCCAATCTATCTTCCCGTGGCTGAAGTCTTCCATGATTAGTAGTCTGGATCCGTTCCTGCTAGCCACAGAAGCTGCTCTCTCTATTATATTGATGGTGACCATGTTGTTTCTATCACATTTCTTTCTGGGTCTTCTGTCGTTTGGTGGGGGGTTATATATGACTTCTCCTATAATTTTCTGTCCTCCAGTTGCAATGGTGCCTGATATGTAGTCACTGAAACCTATACAGCCCTGATTAACCATCTCTTCAAAATTACAACATTTTCTTATCAGCAAAGCTACACCACATCCTCCTCTTCCTTCTCTCTCTTTCCTCACTACGTAGTAGTCCTGTGGAAACACTGCATTTGTTATGGTTTTCGTTAGCTTTGTTTCTGTAAGTGCTATTATGTCTGGGTTTTCTTCTAGTGTTCATTCTTTGAGTTCACTTGTTTTATTTGTAATCCCATCTATGTTAGTGTACATTGCCTTGAAGCTCACTTTCTTCTGTTCATTTTCTTGTCACCTTCTTGGTGAGCGTTCTGTTGGTGGGGAAAGCTGTTCCTTGGGTGTGAAGATCTGTGAGGTGGTTTGCAGGGTCTCAGAGGATTTTGGGGTGGGGGTTCAAGGGAAGGAGAGATAGGCAGGGGATGGGGTAAGGAGATAGGAGGGACGTGGAGGATACAGGGTGAGGGGGGGAGGAGGGATAGGGAGGGTATGGGCTGTGGGGGAGGGGGGAAAGGTGGGAAGGCGTACATGGTGGGAATGGGGGAGGGGTGACAGTGTCGTTATGGGGTGGGGGGAGGGAGGGAGGGTGCATTTGAGTGGAGGCAGTAGGGAGAGGGGAAGGGAGGGTTTCTATGCAGAGGAGGTTGGTGGTGTTGCCCTCCCCTCTGGTGTTGCTTGGATGCTGGTTGTGGGTTCCCCTCTTGTGTTGGGGGCTGTGATTTCCTGGTTTGCTGTGATTTTCTGGTTTACTGCTCTCTCTCTGCGCTTCCTCCTTGCCTCTGCTGCCTTGGCTCTCTCCTCCTTCGTCCTGCCCCTCTGGAGGAATACTTTTTTGTATTCCTCTACATACTGCAGATGACTCTTCCTTTCTACAATAACCTCCTTCGTGGTCTCGTTTGCAAACACCACCTTTACCAATCGGTTTCTGTCCTTGTTGTACCAGCCCAACATGAAAACCTTCTCAATGTTTTGTTCAGTCCCTTTCATCTGTAACCCCTTCAGTATCCCATGTGCTGCCTCTCTGTCCTTCCTATTCTATTCCTGCCTATTGGATCCTTCCTGTTCCTTAATGCCTACAACTACCACTGATCTTTTTCTTTCCAGAAGCTGACTGGTGCACCTTGCTACTTCCTGTGAGGTAGCTCCTTGCATGGCTACCTCCCTCACTGTGTCCATTGCTTCTGAGCTCTTTCTCAGTATTTCCACAAATGTTTCAGGTACAGAGGCATTTCCTTCCACTGCAACATATCCACCTTTCCTTTGGATGATAATCTGATGCTCAGCCTCTTTATTTTTTTCTGTGAAGGATTTGATTCCTCCCCTGCTGATGTCAGCTCACTTTGCATGTTGTTAACTGTAATACTCATTGCATGCATCTCCCTCCTGAATTCCTCCAAAACTTGGGCTAACATGTCCTTGGTCACTTTGGTCACTTTGACTATTCCCTGTGTCCCTGGTGCATCCTCCTGCTATCTTGTCCCTTTCCCTGATATGTTTTGATAGGGTTAGGCGGAGGGGGGGTGCAGAGAGGGGAGGGGCAGAGAGAGAGAGAGAGAGAGAGAGAGAGAGAGAGAGAGAGAGAGAGAGAGAGAGAGAGAGAGAGAGAGAGAGAGAGAGAGAGAGAGAGAGAGAGAGTGAGCAAGAGAGAGAGAGAGAGAGAGAGAGAGAGAGAGAGAGAGAGAGAGAGAGAGAGAGAGAGAGAGAGAGAGAGAGAGAGAGAGAGAGAGAGAGAGAGAGAGAGAGAGAGAGAGCAGGGAGGGCGAGAGAGAGAGAGGGAGGGAGGGAGGGAGGGGGTGGGTGGAGGGAGATTGTATGTCTATCTATGGTGTAGGGGGAAAAGGGGGGTGTTGTTACCCTGACTTGTAAAGCCCTACACACACAGCACAATTCAGGTCCCACTGAGCTCACAGTGAGGTTACTGCCTCATTCTCTATCGATCTATCAAGATTACTATTCTATTTTCGAATGAAATGCATTATATGTGACTACTATATGATATTATATAAACCCTGCACACTGTTGGAGACTTCAGAGAGAGGGGCACTTACCCGTCACCACCCAACAAACACAACCAGGCAGTTCCACCGCGAGTCGTCCCACGCTGGCCGTCAGGACATGTCCTCCACGCGGTCGCTCCACACTGTATATGCCCCGGTGATGCCACTAGCTCCACGTATTTAATGGCGGCCCTACTACTGTGTGTGTGTGTATGTATTCACCTAGTTGTGCTTGCGGGGGTTGAGCTCTGCTCTTTCGGCCCGCCTCTCAACCGTCAATCAACTGTTTCTACTACTACTATTTTTTTTCCAACACCTCACACACACACACATCCCAGGAAGCAGCCCATGACAACTGACTAACTCCCAGTTACCTATTTACTGCTAGGTAACAGGGGGCATAGGGTGAAGAAAACTCTGCACATCGTTTCTCGCCAGTGCCCGGGATCGAACCCGGGACCAAAGGATCACGTGCCCAGCGTGCTGTCCACTCGGCCGGCCGGCTCCCTGGCTGGCCAGGATCTTGGAGCGACACTCCCTGTGTGAGTGTGTGTGTGTGTGTGTGTGTGTGTGTGTGTGTGTGTGTGTGTGTGTGTGTGTGTGTGTGTGTGAGTGTGTGTGTGTGTGTGTGTGTGTGTGAGTGTGTGTGTGTGTGTGTGTGTGTGTGTGTGTGTGTGTGTGTGTGTGTGTGTGTGTGTGTGTGTGTGTGTGTGTGTGTGTGTGTGTGTGTGTGTGTGTGTGTGTGTGTGTGTGTGTGTGTGTGTGTGTGTGTGTGTGTGTGTGTGTGTGTGTGTGTGTGAGTGTGTGTGTGTGTGTGTCTATGTGTATTCACCTAGTTATACTTGCAGGGGTTGAGCTCTGTTCTTTAGACCTGCCTCTCAACTGTCAATCACTCAATCAACTGTTACTAACTACAGCTATTTTTTCTCACATTTACACACACACCCCAGGAAGCAGCCCGTAACAGCAGTCTAATTTCCAGGTACCTATTTACTGCTAGGTAACAGTGGCATCAGGGGTGAAAGAAAGTCTGCCCATTAGTGTCTGCCGACTCCGGGAATCAAACCCGGGCCACAGGAATATGAGTCCCGGGCGCTGACCACTCAGCTACAGACCTTTGTGTGTGTGTGTGTGTGTACTCACCTATTTGTGCTTGCGGAGGTTTCAGTCAGTTCACTTTGTGTCCATGCAGGAGAGTAGAGCCTCAGTGTCTCCTCATACTGGCGCTGTGGGAATGATTCCTCTTGCGTGTGAGTCTGCATAGTTTTGGTCGTCACACTCATGAGTATCATAACGTAAAGTTTCCGGTTTATTAATAAGTTTATTGAATAAACCATATTTTATTAGCAACAAAGAACAAATCCACAAGGACCGTGACGAGGGTTCGAACCTACACCCGAGAGGATCCCAGATGCGCCTTAATCGACTGAGTTACGACATGGTAAAAAGAATTGAAACCGGGAAATCAACTTGACCTACCTCAGATCCTACAGTCTCTCCGAGACACAAACCAGGTTTTTACTGAATTTCCCCCATGCACCCGAGCTCTGTCAATAAGCTGTTCTATCTCTTAACCCTTACTTCATTACACACAGAAATCACATAGCGTGATGCATCAAATTTAGCAATATTTTGACGTTTATCATCATTCTTTCCTTCATGTGATTTAATCCCGTGCACCTAGAATCCTCTCGGACGTAGGTTCGAACCCTCCTCACGGCCCTTGTGGATTTGTTCATATGATGCATCACGCCATTGTGATTTCTGTGTGTAGTGACAAAGGGTTTCCGTCAGCCTTTACCTTAGTACTGTCACAGCATTCATTTCTACTTAATTGTTTGGTGTAGGCTCCAGGTTTTAAGACCCGTTTAGCACTAAATACACAAGTTTGGTGTGAGACCACCAAGTGTGTTTTGTTCTGGAGTGTCTTCACGCTCTGGAACACAACTACGACTCCATGATGGGAAGGACATATATGCTCCTGTGGTGATCAATGTCATGCAGCAAACATTCTCCATCTGAGATATACGGCCCTCAGCGTTTACTCTCCCGTTTGCTCTCTCGCTCTCGTACTGTCAAATGATAGACTTACAAGCAACCACCACTGGGATTGGTGCTGTTGCATGCAGTTGTTGCAGAAAATTATACCCATCACTTGTCAGCTCTGAATTGAATCTGATACGTTATGTCGAGTCATTCAATGGAATTGAGTATTGACGTAATTCTACTTGGTCCTTGTTTGAGTTTAGTATTCGCCCCACATTTATGTTATCTGCAGAGTTGCTCATATTTCTGTTCACCCAAACATCAAGGTCGCTGACTCTTCGGGTCCAATCCTTGAAGCAGGTTCTGCTGCAACTGAGATCATTCCTTCCAATCCATTTGCAATAAATCAACAACTTGTGCTGAGCGGTAGAGCAACGATCTCGCTTCATGCAGGTCGGCGTTCAATCCCCAACGGCCAAAGTGGTTGGGCACCATTCCTTTCCTCTGTCCCATCCCAAGTCCTTATCGTGATTTCTTCCAAGAGTTATATAGGGTGACAGGTCTTGACCCTCAATTAGTTCTCAAAACAGAATCGCTAATTATACGCGGACGTACTCTACCTTATGAGGAGACGCCGTTCCTCTAGAGGGCTTGGCGATGTATGCCCTAAAGTTCCCAACACACTCCACTCTTGAGCTCCTGTCTGCTGGGGCCTTGCCTCCCTCCCAAGATGCCACGGTTCACCTATGGGGATCACCTCAGTCGAACTATGAAGCAGAGTTGCCACTGAACCCCGGCCTTACACCCCATACAGAGTGAAGTAACCTGACCAATCCCTGGTTTTCCTGCTGGTGTGTCAGTGGACATGCAAACTCAGGGTTTATCCAGGTAGGGTTGCCCAGCCATAGGGTTACATCAACAAGGTCGCCAACTTGACTCGCCTGTTTCTGAGGGTCAAGAAATCTTTCCATATACAGTGGTATAGCACGTCACCCAGTTTAGTACTTGTTCAATAGCAATATGGTGCCCAGTAAACCCTTCTACAACATATCAAGAAAATGAGGAGGAAACAAACACTGTAGTAAAATTTTATTTATTTACTCAAAATAGGCTACACCGTAATAATCCATAAAATATCTCTCTAGGTCTATCCAGTGACAACACTCTTGAAATTAATCATCTTATTTATAGCAACACTCCACAGTTTCCAGACCCCCAAAGTTATGAGGCTGTCTTATCCATATCTTACTATATGACATGTATATATATATATATATATATAAATATATATATATATATATATATATATATATATATATATATATATATATATATATATCACGTGTTTATTTTCGTGATATATACACACACATATATATATATATATATATATATATATATATATATATATATATATATATATATATATATATATATATATATATATATATATATATATATATATATATATATATATATATATATATATATCACGTGTTTATTTTCGTGATATACACACATATATATATATATATATATATATATATATATATATATATATATATATATATATATATATATCACGTGTTTATTTTCGTGATATACACACACACATATATATATATATATATATATATATATATATATATATATATATATATATATATATATATATATATATATGTGTGTGTATATCACGAAAATAAACACGTGATATATATATATATATATATATATATATATATATATATATATGTATGTGTGTATATCACGAAAATAAACACGTGATATATATATATATATATATATATACATATATATATATATATATATATATATATATATATATATATATATATATATATATATATATATATATACATATATATATATATTTCCCCCTAACACAAGGGGGAAATATAAAATAATATAATTAATAAAAAAATTATTACTCTGCCTTGTGCTGGGTCATGAAGGAAGCCGGCCACGGGTGAAATAGGGCTGTGATGATCTGTCAGGAACCCGTAGGTGCGGTACTCAGACGTCCACTTCCTGGGGTTCGTACTCACCTAGTTGTGCTCACCTAGTTATGCTTGCGGGGATTGAGCTCTGGCTCTTTGAGCCCGCCTCTCAACTGTTAATCAATCAACTGCTTTTTTTTTTTTGTCACCCACACACATTCACACAGGAAGCAGCTCGTAGCAACTGTCTAACTCCCAGGTACCTATTTACGTCTACGTGATCAGTGCATCAGAATGAAAGAAGCTCTACCCATTTGTTTTTGCCTCAGCCGGGGAGCGATCCCGGACAATAGGACTGCGAATCCTGAACGCTTTCCACTCAGCCGTCTGACCCCTTCGAGTAGCCCAAGCTCTGCTTCAGTAGGCCGGGGTCGTTCTTGCCCTTGCTGGGATGGTTCTTCTCTGTCCCGACCACGGCGGCTTCCGGGTTTGGGTCTTTGTGGCTTCTTTTAAGAACTTCGAGGTAACTTCCGGAGCTGGAGCCCCTAGGGAAGTTCGTTGTTGCCTTCAACATCGTCCTGACAGTTCCTGCGACGGCTCTGGAACCAATCGTATTGCTGTTTGCCTTTCCGCTGGAGACTTTCGGCGCCTTGGAGATGAGTTACAGCTCCTCCCCGTATCAACCAGGGTGCAACTCCATGGTATCCTGAGACTGATGGCTGCCTACTACAACTACTCCATACAGTACCTGTTATAATGGGAAGCTATACATAATAATGCAGAAGATATACTGTCATTCTCCACATAACATAAATGAAGGTGCTATACTAAGAGTTCACAGAACATTGCATGAGGTAATGTACTAGCATTCACCACAGAACATTACAGCAGGTGTATTGAAAGTCTCTTTAGAACAATACATCAGGAGCAGAACAGAGATTCTCAACACAACAACACTGTAGGTACTGAACTAGAACATACGACTTAACATATCACCCGATGTATCAGACTCCTCAGAACACTTCATCAGGCACTGTACTCCACAGAACAACATCACGATGGACGCAATTGCCAGCTTCTATCACGTTGGTTATTTCTGGATCCTTGGCTCCGATGTGGTCACCGAAGGCACCTGGATGAACCCAGACACAAGTGAGTCTCTTAACTATGTTGACTGTCTTCATCTTATTCATCGTATTAATTTTCAAATTAATAATGAATGATTTATGTTGGAGACAGGCAGCCCTTTTTACATAATATATATATATATATATATATATATATATATATATATATATATATATATATATATATATATATATATATATATATATATATATATATACATGTCGTACCTAGTAGCCAGAACGCACTTATCAGCCTACTATATATATATATATATATATATATATATATATATATATATACATATATATATATATATATATATATATATATATATATATATATATGTATATATATATATATATATATACATATATATATATATATATATATATATATATATATATATATATATATATATATATATATATATATATATATGTGTGTATATCACGAAAATAAACACGTGATATATATATATATATATATATATATATATATATATATATATATATATATATATATATATATATATATATATATATATATATATATATATACATATATATATATATTTCCCCCTAACACAAGGGGGAAATATAAAATAATATAATTAATAAAAAAATTATTACTCTGCCTTGTGCTGGGTCATGAAGGAAGCCGGCCACGGGTGAAATAGGGCTGTGATGATCTGTCAGGAACCCGTAGGTGCGGTACTCAGACGTCCACTTCCTGGGGTTCGTACTCACCTAGTTGTGCTCACCTAGTTATGCTTGCGGGGATTGAGCTCTGGCTCTTTGAGCCCGCCTCTCAACTGTTAATCAATCAACTGCTTTTTTTTTTTTGTCACCCACACACATTCACACAGGAAGCAGCTCGTAGCAACTGTCTAACTCCCAGGTACCTATTTACGTCTACGTGATCAGTGCATCAGAATGAAAGAAGCTCTACCCATTTGTTTTTGCCTCAGCCGGGGAGCGATCCCGGACAATAGGACTGCGAATCCTGAACGCTTTCCACTCAGCCGTCTGACCCCTTCGAGTAGCCCAAGCTCTGCTTCAGTAGGCCGGGGTCGTTCTTGCCCTTGCTGGGATGGTTCTTCTCTGTCCCGACCACGGCGGCTTCCGGGTTTGGGTCTTTGTGGCTTCTTTTAAGAACTTCGAGGTAACTTCCGGAGCTGGAGCCCCTAGGGAAGTTCGTTGTTGCCTTCAACATCGTCCTGACAGTTCCTGCGACGGCTCTGGAACCAATCGTATTGCTGTTTGCCTTTCCGCTGGAGACTTTCGGCGCCTTGGAGATGAGTTACAGCTCCTCCCCGTATCAACCAGGGTGCAACTCCATGGTATCCTGAGACTGATGGCTGCCTACTACAACTACTCCATACAGTACCTGTTATAATGGGAAGCTATACATAATAATGCAGAAGATATACTGTCATTCTCCACATAACATAAATGAAGGTGCTATACTAAGAGTTCACAGAACATTGCATGAGGTAATGTACTAGCATTCACCACAGAACATTACAGCAGGTGTATTGAAAGTCTCTTTAGAACAATACATCAGGAGCAGAACAGAGATTCTCAACACAACAACACTGTAGGTACTGAACTAGAACATACGACTTAACATATCACCCGATGTATCAGACTCCTCAGAACACTTCATCAGGCACTGTACTCCACAGAACAACATCACGATGGACGCAATTGCCAGCTTCTATCACGTTGGTTATTTCTGGATCCTTGGCTCCGATGTGGTCACCGAAGGCACCTGGATGAACCCAGACACAAGTGAGTCTCTTAACTATGTTGACTGTCTTCATCTTATTCATCGTATTAATTTTCAAATTAATAATGAATGATTTATGTTGGAGACAGGCAGCCCTTTTTACATAATATATATATATATATATATATATATATATATATATATATATATATATATATATATATATATATATATATATATATATATATATATATATATACATGTCGTACCTAGTAGCCAGAACGCACTTATCAGCCTACTATATATATATATATATATATATATATATATATATATATATATATATATATATATATATATATATATATATATATATATATATATATATATATATATATATGTTTCATTGAATATGACCGCATATTCTGTATTTATTATTTTCTGGTTTAGGGCTTCTATCCCTCTAACTATTTTCTTAGCATCAGGGCTTAATTGAAATAGGAGTTCTCCAAAACTCATTTTCGTACTTTTAAGGTGAAGAAAAGAAGTGATTTACTATAGAGTGTATTACACTTATTTGTATAATTTGCACAACGTTTCGAACCTTCATGGTTCATTCTCAAGTGAACAGATCTTACAATACTAGTTGATTTTATACCCGCATTAGGTCAGGTGATAATACAATGAAGGTGAAAACATGGGGGGATACATAAGGGATAAACATAGGGGTTGCAGAAGGCTTATTGGCCCATACGAGGCATCTCCTATCTAAACACAAAGATTAATCCAGTGTAATTGGCCTGTTATGTTGGACATTGTCTTCTGTGTTGGCATCGATATGTTCTTGTCTTGTCCTTACTCTCATGGTGGGTAGAGTAAATAGTTCCATGATTTGGGTGTTCATGGTAGGTCGCTCTTTTCTTATGTGAATTGCCTCAAGAATTTGTAATCTTCTTGAATCTTGCGTTTTGTCTATTATGCAAGTATTCTTGTTCAACATTTCTCTTGTTAGAGTAATGTCATGGGCTTGTCTCATGTGATTCCTAGGGGCACCAGATTGAAGATGGCATGTCAAACGCCTCGTCAGCTTGGTCGACGTCATACCTATGTACTTACATTGAAGGTTACATCCTTCGTGGGGGCAAGTGTACATGTATACAACGCTTGACTGCTGTAGAGGGTTCTCCGTCGGCTTCGGGCTGTTTTTGATAAGGAGTTCGGAAGTCTTCTTGGTTTTGTAGAATATTATCAGGTTTATGTTTTGGTTAGGAGTAGTGCTTTTTACTCCTTTACGGATTATTTCTTTCATTATTCTTTCCTCTTTTATATGTTCACTGTGCATGGTTGATTTGTAATATAATTTTATTGGGGGTGTTGTGGTTTCTGTTCTAGGTTCTGAATTATACCAACGGTCCAAGTGTCTTCTTATAGCAGCGTTTATTTCCGCGTTGCTATATCCGTTGTTCACCAATACCTGAGTTACTCTTTCAAACTCTTTACTCACGTTGCTCCATTCAGAGCAGTGGGTAAGCGCTCGACGAATATAAGCATTGAGAACACTGGCTTTGTATCTTTGGGGGCACTCACTTCTACCGTTCAGGCATAATCCTATGTTGGTGGGCTTGGTATATACGTTGGTGCTTAAAGAGGTTCCTGTTTTTGTTATTAGTACATCCAAGAATGGCAGACTGTTATTTTCACTATTTTCATGTGTAAATCGGAGTACTGACTCTCTCTCTAGATGTCTTTTTAGGTCAATTAGTTCATCTGAGTCTTTTACTATTACGAATATGTCATCTACATAACGGCAGTATACAGTTGGTTTTTGTCTGCTACTGAAGACCCTATCTTCGATGGTTCCCATATAAAAATTAGCAAATAAAACTCCTAAGGGGGAGCCCATTGCTACTCCGTCTATTTGTAAATACATGTCTCCTTGTGGACTGATGAAAGGGGCTTCCTTTGTACATGCTTCGGAAAGACTTTTCAAGTGTGGCTCAGGTATGTCTAATTTGGGGGTGCTCTCGTCTCTGTATACTCAGATAAGTTGGGGTATACCAACCCCAACTTATCACCTGGCAAAGAAACTCAATGAACTCCTAACTCCGTACACTCCAAGTAAGTTTAGTCTACAATCATCAGCAGATTTCCTAGAATTGATCAAATCTACCCAGCCCGATGGAATCATCGCTTCCCTGGACGTTGAATCCCTTTTTACCAACGTCCCAGTCGACACAACCATAGGAATGATACTGGACAGAGTATACAGAGACGAGAGCACCCCCAAATTAGACATACCTGAGCCACACTTGAGAAGTCTTCTCGAAGCATGTACAAAGGAAGCCCCTTTCATCAGTCCACAAGGAGACATGTATTTACAAATAGACGGAGTAGCAATGGGCTCCCCCTTAGGAGTTTTATTTGCTAATTTTTATATGGGAACCATCGAAGATAGGGTCTTCAGTAGCAGACAAAAACCAACTGTATACTGCCGTTATGTAGATGACATATTCGTAATAGTAAAAGACTCAGATGAACTAATTGACCTAAAAAGACATCTAGAGAGAGAGTCAGTACTCCGATTTACACATGAAAATAGTGAAAATAACAGTCTGCCATTCTTGGATGTACTAATAACAAAAACAGGAACCTCTTTAAGCACCAACGTATATACCAAGCCCACCAACATAGGATTATGCCTGAACGGTAGAAGTGAGTGCCCCCAAAGATACAAAGCCAGTGTTCTCAATGCTTATATTCGTCGAGCGCTTACCCACTGCTCTGAATGGAGCAACGTGAGTAAAGAGTTTGAAAGAGTAACTCAGGTATTGGTGAACAACGGATATAGCAACGCGGAAATAAACGCTGCTATAAGAAGACACTTGGACCGTTGGTATAATTCAGAACCTAGAACAGAAACCACAACACCCCCAATAAAATTATATTACAAATCAACCATGCACAGTGAACATATAAAAGAGGAAAGAATAATGAAAGAAATAATCCGTAAAGGAGTAAAAAGCACTACTCCTAAGCAAAACATAAACCTGATAATATTCTACAAAACCAAGAAGACTTCCGAACTCCTTATCAAAAACAGCCCGAAGCCGACGGAGAACCCTCTACAGCAGTCAAGCGTTGTATACATGTACACTTGCCCCCACGAAGGATGTAACCTTCAATGTAAGTACATAGGTATGACGTCGACCAAGCTGACGAGGCGTTTGACATGCCATCTTCAATCTGGTGCCCCTAGGAATCACATGAGACAAGCCCATGACATTACTCTAACAAGAGAAATGTTGAACAAGAATACTTGCGTAATAGACAAAACCCAAGATTCAAGAAGATTACAAATTCTTGAGGCAATTCACATAAAAATAGAGCGACCTACCATGAACACCCAAATCACGGAACTATTTACTCTACCCACCATGAGAGTAAGGACAAGACAAGAACATATCGATGCCAACACAGAAGACAATGTCCAACATAACAGGCCAATTACACTGGATTAATCTTTGTGTTTAGATAGGAGATGCCTCGTATGGGCCAATAAGCCTTCTGCAGCCCCTATGTTTATCCCTTATGTATCCCCCCATGTTTTCACCTTCATTGTTTTATCACTTGACCTAATGCGGGTATAAAATCAACTAGTATTGTAAGATCTGTTCACTTGAGAATGAACCATGGAGGTTCGAAACGTCGTGCAAATTATACAAATAAGTGTAATACACTCTATAGTAAATCACTTCTTTTCTTCACCTTAAAAGTACGAAAATGAGTTTTGGAGAACTCCTATTTCAATTAAGCCCTGATGCTAAGAAAATAGTTAGAGGGATAGAAGCCCTAAACCAGAAAATAATAAATACAGAATATGCGGTCATATTCAATGAAACATGTTTGAAAGAAAACCTGCTGCCAGTATACACCAATATATATATATATATATATATATATATATATATATATATATATATATATATATATATATATATATATATATATATATATATATATATATATATATATTATGTAAAAAGGGCTGCCTGTCTCCAACATAAATCATTCATTATTAATTTGAAAATTATTATAAAAATTAATTATTAATTTATAAAATTATTATATATATATATATATATGTATATATATATATATATATATATATATATATATATATATATATATATATATATATATATATTAGTATATTTTGGTAGCAGTCTTTCCTGTAGACATATATTATTAAATATGACCGAAAAAGTAAGATTAATAATTCTAACACGAATTTTCTCAATCTTTCGTACATTACGCTTCACTGTTGGAGGTAAATCAAAAATCAATTCTCCAAAATTCATTTTTATTTCTAGTCTGACGCGACACGGGCGCGTTTCGTAAAACTTATTACATTTTCAAAGACTTTAGTTCACAAATACACAACTGAATAGAACTTACGTATCTCCGATTTTATATCTACATTTGAGTGAGGTGGAAGGGGTGATGTGGTATTAACACAAGACAGAACAAGATGTGGTATTAATAGGGTATTAATTTCATCAACACAAGACAGAACAAGAGTATTAATAGGGTATTAATTTCATCAACACAAGACAGAACACGAAACAATGGATATTGAATAGAAGTGTTTGTAGAAAGCCTATTGGTCCATATTTCTTGATGCTTCTATATTGGAGCGGAGTCTTGAGGTGGGTAGAATATAGTTGTGCAATAATTGGCTGTTGATTGCTGGTGTTGACTTCTTGATGTGTAGTGCCTCGCAGACGTCAAGCCGCCTGCTATCGCTGTATCTATCGATGATTTCTGTGTTGTTTACTAGGATTTCTCTGGCGATGGTTTGGTTGTGGGAAGAGATTATATGTTCCTTAATGGAGCCCTGTTGCTTATGCATCGTTAAACGCCTAGAAAGAGATGTTGTTGTCTTGCCTATATACTGGGTTTTTTGGAGCTTACAGTCCCCAAGTGGGCATTTGAAGGCATAGACGACGTTAGTCTCTTTTAAAGCGTTCTGTTTTGTGTCTGGAGAGTTTCTCATGAGTAGGCTGGCCGTTTTTCTGGTTTTATAGTAAATCGTCAGTTGTATCCTCTGATTTTTGTCTGTAGGGATAACGTTTCTATTAACAATATCTTTCAGGACCCTTTCCTCCGTTTTATGAGCTGTGGAAAAGAAGTTCCTGTAAAATAGTCTAATAGGGGGTATAGGTGTTGTGTTAGTTGTCTCTTCAGAGGTTGCATGGCTTTTCACTTTCCTTCTTATGATGTCTTCGACGAAACCATTGGAGAAGCCGTTATTGACTAGGACCTGCCTTACCCTACAGAGTTCTTCGTCGACTTGCTTCCATTCTGAGCTGTGGCTGAGAGCGCGGTCGACATATGCATTAACAACACTCCTCTTGTACCTGTCTGGGCAGTCGCTGTTGGCATTTAGGCACATTCCTATGTTTGTTTCCTTAGTGTAGACTGCAGTGTGGAAACCTCCGCCCTTTTCCATGACTGTTACACCTAGAAAGGGCAGCTTCCCATCCTTTTCCATCTCGTAAGTGAAACGCAGCACGGAACTCTGCTCAAATGCCTCCTTCAGCTCCTGCAGATGTCTGACATCAGGTACCTGTGTAAAAATGTCGTCAACATACCTGCAGTATATGGCCGGTTTCAAGTTCATGTCGACTAAGACTTTTTGCTCGATGGTACCCATGTAGAAGTTTGCAAACAGGACACCTAGGGGAGAACCCATGGCGACCCCATCTACTTGCTTATACATGTGCCCATCCGGGCTCAAGAAGGGTGCCTCTTTAGTACAAGCTTGGAGTAGTTTCCTCAGAATATTTTCTGGTATGTCAAGAGGAGTACAGGCTGGATCACGATACACTCTGTCGGCTATCATTCCGATTGTCTCGTCCACAGGTACGTTGGTAAACAGCGATTCTACGTCCAACGAGGCTCTTATCCCTGTGGCCCGTGTGCCCCGCAGTAAGTCAACAAATTCCTTTGGAGACTTCAGGCTGAAGGCGCAAGGAACATAAGGAGTCAGCAGGCCGTTGAGTCGATTCGCCAGTCTGTACGTGAGTGTGGGTATCTGGCTAATGATTGGCCGAAGTGGGTTTCCAGGCTTGTGCGTCTTGACATTTCCATACGCATATCCAGGTTTATATTCCCCAATGATCTTTGGCAGGTGGAGTCCGGATTTCTTGGCGTTCACAGTTTCGATCAGTTTGTTGACCTTTGCTTTTAATTCGGCTGTAGTGTCCTTCGTTACCCTTTGGAACTTAGTTTGGTCAGAGAGTATGATGTTCATTTTCGCCAGATATTCGTCTTTTTTAAGAATGACATATATTGGCGACTTGTCACCTCTCCTGACAACTATCTCCTTGTTCTCACGAAGGCTTTTAGCTGCTGCTTTAAGCTCGGGGGACAGTATGGTGCTTCTGTAGTTGCCTCGATTCTTTCCTCCTTCTGCAATAAGTTCTGCTTGTAAGGTATCTTTGGTAGTGACCTTCTTTTGTGTCTCGAGGTCGAATATGTCGTCTAACAGAATTTCCAACTCTACTTTCTGGGCCATCTCACTCGGTCTGGACATAACATGACAGTTTATGCCCAGATTTAGGAGAGTGACTTGGTCCTCAGTGAGGTTAATTCCTGCAAGGTTCAGGAAGCCATCTCTTGGTCGTGGAATTGCCATAGGTCCTCCATATAATGTTGTTAGTTTCTTGATAATCCTTGTTTCAGTGCTGAGGTGATGTTGGTCTGTGAGGATGTCGAGGTGTTGTTCAATGCGGGTACGGATACTATCGTCGATGTTGCTATTTCTCCACTCGTTTGTAGCATGAAGTAGTTGCGTTTTGTTGTCTTTGATTTCATTCTCTGCCTTGTATATCTGATCACGAATCAGATCCTGGCGATATTTTATCGTGAAGGCTTGATTCCTTGCTGCTGGGTCGTGCGCTTTAATATTAGTATATTTTGGTAGCAGTCTTTCCTGTAGACATATATTATTAAATATGATCGAAAAAGTAAGATTAATAATTCTAACACGAATTTTCTCAATCTTTCGTACATTACGCTTCACTGTTGGAGGTAAATCAAAAATCAATTCTCCAAAATTCATTTTTATTTCTAGTCTGACGCGACACGGGCTCGTTTCGTAAAACTTATTACATTTTCAAAGACTTTAGTTCACAAATACACAACTGAATAGAACTTACGTATCTCCGATTTTATATCTACATTTGAGTGAGGTGGAAGGGGTGATGTGGCATTAACACAAGACAGAACAAGATGTGGTATTAATAGGGTATTAATTTCATCAACACAAGACAGAACAAGAGTATTAATAGGGTATTAATTTCATCAACACAAGACAGAACACGAAACAATAGATATTGAATAGAAGTGTTTCTAGAAAGCCTATTGGTCCATATTTCTTGATGCTTCTATATTGGAGTGGAGTCTTGAGGTGGGTAGAATATAGTTGTGCAATAATTGGCTGTTGATTGCTGGTGTTGACTTCTTGATGTGTAGTGCCTCGCAGACGTCAAGCCGCCTGCTATCGCTGTATCTATCGATGATTTCTGTGTTGTTTACTAGGATTTCTCTGGCGATGGTTTGGTTGTGGGAAGAGATTATATGTTCCTTAATGGAGCCCTGTTGCTTATGCATCGTTAAACGCCTAGAAAGAGATGTTGTTGTCTTGCCTATATACTGGGTTTTTTGGAGCTTACAGTCCCCAAGTGGGCATTTGAAGGCATAGACGACGTTAGTCTCTTTTAAAGCGTTCTGTTTTGTGTCTGGAGAGTTTCTCATGAGTAGGCTGGCCGTTTTTCTGGTTTTATAGTAAATCGTCAGTTGTATCCTCTGATTTTTGTCTGTAGGGATAACGTTTCTATTAACAATATCTTTCAGGACCCTTTCCTCCGTTTTATGAGCTGTGGAAAAGAAGTTCCTGTAAAATAGTCTAATAGGGGGTATAGGTGTTGTGTTAGTTGTCTCTTCAGAGGTTGCATGGCTTTTCACTTTCCTTCTTATGATGTCTTCGACGAAACCATTGGAGAAGCCGTTATTGACTAGGACCTGCCTTACCCTACAGAGTTCTTCGTCGACTTGCTTCCATTCTGAGCTGTGGCTGAGAGCGCGGTCGACATATGCATTAACAACACTCCTCTTGTACCTGTCTGGGCAGTCGCTGTTGGCATTTAGGCACATTCCTATGTTTGTTTCCTTAGTGTAGACTGCAGTGTGGAAACCTCCGCCCTTTTCCATGACTGTTACACCTAGAAAGGGCAGCTTCCCATCCTTTTCCATCTCGTAAGTGAAACGCAGCACGGAACTCTGCTCAAATGCCTCCTTCAGCTCCTGCAGATGTCTGACATCAGGTACCTGTGTAAAAATGTCGTCAACATACCTGCAGTATATGGCCGGTTTCAAGTTCATGTCGACTAAGACTTTTTGCTCGATGGTACCCATGTAGAAGTTTGCAAACAGGACACCTAGGGGAGAACCCATGGCGACCCCATCTACTTGCTTATACATGTGCCCATCCGGGCTCAAGAAGGGTGCCTCTTTAGTACAAGCTTGGAGTAGTTTCCTCAGAATATTTTCTGGTATGTCAAGAGGAGTACAGGCTGGATCACGATACACTCTGTCGGCTATCATTCCGATTGTCTCGTCCACAGGTACGTTGGTAAACAGCGATTCTACGTCCAACGAGGCTCTTATCCCTGTGGCCCGTGTGCCCCGCAGTAAGTCAACAAATTCCTTTGGAGACTTCAGGCTGAAGGCGCAAGGAACATAAGGAGTCAGCAGGCCGTTGAGCCGCTTCGCCAGTCTGTACGTGGGTGTGGGTATCTGGCAAATGATTGGCCGAAGTGGGTTTCCAGGCTTGTGCGTCTTGACATTTCAATACGCATATCCAGGTTTGTCTTGCCCAGTATATAGGCAAGACAACAACATCTCTTTCTAGGTGTTTAACGATGCATAAGCAACAGGGCTCCATTAAGGAACATATAATCTCTTCCCACAACCAAACCATCGCCAGAGAAATCCTAGTAAACAACACAGAAATCATCGATAGATACAGCGATAGCAGGCGGCTTGACGTCTGCGAGGCACTACACATCAAGAAGTCAACACCAGCAATCAACAGCCAATTATTGCACAACTATATTCTGCCCACCTCAAGACTCCGCTCCAATATAGAAGCATCAAGAAATATGGACCAATAGGCTTTCTACAAACACTTCTATTCAATATCCATTGTTTCGTGTTCTGTCTTGTGTTGATGAAATTAATACCCTATTAATACTCTTGTTCTGTCTTGTGTTGATGAAATTAATACCCTATTAATACCACATCTTGTTCTGTCTTGTGTTAATGCCACATCACCCCTTCCACCTCACTCAAATGTAGATATAAAATCGGAGATACGTAAGTTCTATTCAGTTGTGTATTTGTGAACTAAAGTCTTTGAAAATGTAATAAGTTTTACGAAACGCGCCAGTGTCGCGTCAGACTAGAAATAAAAATGAATTTTGGAGAATTGATTTTTGATTTACCTCCAACAGTGAAGCGTAATGTACGAAAGATTGAGAAAATTCGTGTTAGAATTATTAATCTTACTTTTTCGGTCATATTTAATAATATATATATATATATATATATATATATATATATATATATATATATATATATATATATATATATATATATATATATATATATATATATATATATATATATATATATATATATGTCGTACCTAGTAGCCAGAACGCACTTCTGAGCCTATTATGCAAGGCCCGATTTGCCTAATAAGCCAAGTATTCATGAATTAATTGTTTTTCGACTACCTAACCTACCTAACCTAACCTTACCTAACTTTTTCGGCTACCTAACCTAACCTAACCTATAAAGATAGGTTAGGTTAGGTTAGGTAGGGTTGGTTAGGTTCGGTCATATATCTACGTTAATTTTAAGGCCAATAAAAAAAAATTGACCTCATACATAATGAAATGGGTAGCTTTATCATTTCATAAGAAAAAAATTAGAGAAAATATATTAATTCAGGAAAACTTGGTTATTAGGCAAATCGGGCCTTGCATAGTAGGCCGAATACGACGTTCTGGCTACTAGGTACAACATATATATATATATATATATATATATATATATATAAATATATATATATATATATATATATATATATATATATATATAAATATATATATATATATATATATATATATATATATATATATATATAAATATATATATATATATATATATATATATATATATATATATATATATATATATATATGTATATATATATATATATGTACATATATATATATATATATATATATATATATATATATATATATATATATACATATATATATATATATATATATATATATATATATATATATACATATATATATATACATATATATATATATATATATATATATATATATATATATATATATATATATATATATATATATATATATATATATACATATGTCGTACCTAGTAGCCAGAACACACTTCTCAGCCTACTATGCAAGGCCCGATATGCCTAATAAGCCAAGTTTTCCTGAATTAATATATTTTCTCAATTTTTTTTCTTATGAAATGATAAAGCTATATATATATATATATATATATATATATAAAAATATATATATATATATATATATATATATATATGTATATATATATATATATATACATATATATATATATATATATATATATATATATATATATATATATATATATACATATATATATATATATATATATATATATATATATATATATATATATATATATATATATATATATATATACATATATATATATACATATATATATATATATATATATATATATATATATATATATATATATATATATATATATATATATATATATATATATATATATACATATGTCGTACCTAGTAGCCAGAACGCACTTCTCAGCCTACTATGCAAGGCCCGATATGCCTAATAAGCCAAGTTTTCCTGAATTAATATATTTTCTCAATTTTTTTTCTTATGAAATGATAAAGCTACCCATTATGTATGAGGTCAATTTTTTTTTTATTGGAGTTAAAATTAATGTAGATATATGACGGAACCTAACCAACCCTACCTAACCTAACCTAACCTGTCTTTATTGGTTAGGTTAGGTTAGGTAGCCGAAAAAGTTAGGTTAGGTTAGGTTAGGTAGGTTAGGTAGTCGAAAAAACATTAATTCATGAAAACTTGGCTTATTAGGCAAATCGGGCCTTGCATAGTAGGCTGAGAAGTGCGTTCTGGCTACTAGGTACGATACATATATGTATATATATATATATATATATATATATATATATATATATATATATATATATATATATATATATATATATACAATAAAATATAAATTCATTTTTATTTATAGTCTGACGCGACACTTGAGCGCATTTCGTAAAACTTATTACATTTTTTAAGACTTTAGTTTACACATACACAACTGAATAGAACTTACACATCTCCGATTTGTTTATATCAACATTTGAGTGAGGTGAATGGGGTGAGGTGGTATTTAATAAGGTATTAATTTCATCAACACAAGACAGAACACGAATCAATGGGTATTGAATAGAAGTGATTGTAGAAAGCCTATTGGTCCATATTTCTTGATGCTTCTATATTGGAGCGGAGTCTTGAGGTGGGTAGAATATAGTTGTGCATTAATTGGCTGTTGATTGCTGGTGTTGACTTCTTGATGTGTAGTGCCTCGCAAACGTCAAGCCGCCTGCTATCGCTGTATCTATCGATGATTTCTGTGTTGTTTACTAGGATTTCTCTGGCGATGGTTTGGTTGTGGGAAGAGATTATATGTTCCTTAATGGAGCCCTGTTGCTTATGCATCGTTAAAATTCAATTAAATGGGAAAACCGATGAAACTGCGAAATTGGCAACTAGTCATCAAGTGATTCGCCTAAAATCCAACCCAGCCTAACGTACATAAAAACCACCACCACCAAAAAACTCTACAACTGGCAAATTGATAAACCCAGAGATTGGGAATGCATCTTCTGCCAAACAATCACAGAAAAGCCACTACGTTACTATCTCTTGAAGTGAGAAGCAACAAACTTCCTTGGAAAAGCTTTAAGAGTCCCAGAATGTTGCAGTAACCACTCTGAGGGCATCAACACTGCCACTGCTTCTGGTAAAAAAAAAAGTGTTCAATAGTTGGACATTCTCATAAATACTGTCAAGCAGTATCCTCCCCCGCGATAGCAGCCACAAAGTAAGGACTGCCTCAGCACACAGTATATTCTTTCATGACCAAAGATCACATTCACTCCTTAAATCTACCACTTCCTCAGTGGTAGATTTTATTCTCACTTATTCATGCCCGTGCTAGATGAACAGCGCCATTAGGTGACAGGAAAAAGTGCTCAGCCATTTCTGTCCCGTTTGTCATTAATGCCCGGAATTCCCGATTGTGAGATGAGAACGAACCCAGCTGTACTTTATCACCATCATCCTTGATATGTACTAGATCACCTTCACAGTCAACGCGCTCACCATCATTATGATATCTCTCGCCATGGTAATGTTTAGTTTAACTTTATTCCTCGTCATAATTACAATAGTCCTCACTTTTATTTCTCATACCATCCATATTCATCATCACTCTTCCCCATCAGAGGTCACGATAACCATGCACCTTCATGATAACCGTTGCCCTGACCATACTAGAATTCAACAGCGATAACAATGTCTGGCTCTTCCTGCAGATGAGCTCCTGACGTACCTGCCGTGGGCCTCAGGCGAGCCTAACGGGGGCACCGCTCAGAACTGCCTCGCCTTGGACCTCTCCTCGAAGAAATTTTTCGACAACGATTGTGCGGTAGCTGCATGGTTTGTGTGTGAGAAACCTGTCCACTAGTGGCAGTCCCCGCCAGTGCCAGTTTTGCTCCAAGTGGTCGTGGCCGCCGCCATTGATGCTCACTAGGAGTCGTCACAACTGCTGCCAGTGATGCTCACTAGGAGTCGTCACAACTGCTGCCAGTGATGGTCACTAGGAGTCGTCACAACTGCTGCTAGTGATGCTCACTAGGAGTCGTCACAACTGCTGCTAGTGATGCTCACTAGGAGTTGTCACAACTGCTGCCAGTGATGGTCACTAGGAGTCGTCACAACTGTTGCTAGTGATGCTCACTAGGAGTCGTCACAACTGCTGCTAGTGATGCTCACTAGGAGTCGTCACAACTGCTGCTAGTGATGCTCACTAGGAGTCGTCACAACTGCTGCCAGTGATGGTCACTAGGAGTCGTCACAACTGCTGCTAGTGATGCTCACTAGGAGTCGTCACAACTGCTGCTAGTGATGCTCACTAGGAGTCGTCACAACTGCTGCCAGTGATGGTCACTAGGAGTCGTCACAACTGCTGCCAGTGATGCTCACTAGGAGTCGTCACCGCTGCTGCCAGTGATGCCCACTAGTGTAGTAACTCATTATACCAGATGTAACTAATGTGCTCTGTATTAAAATATTGCCTCAGTAGAGCAGAATATTATCATATTATTTCATCACTAGTGATATACTCATAAAGGCTCCCAAACTCTTCAGTTGCATGCACCATTCCTCCTGCAAGGAAGCCACCAGACTGGCAGGAACACAAAGGTGAGAGGCTAAACAAACACCAGTAAGTAAACTTAACTCTTAACTAAACTTCGAGATTACGCTCGAACGCTCATCCGCTCCTGACGACCCTGCTCCCCCTCCAACTTTATCAGCTGCTCCTTGAGCCCACAACATCCCTAACATGATGTAACAACCCCAGAAGGCAGCTAAGTACCCAGTGACCTAAATGTGACCGAAATATTCGACAAAACCTAACCTACTACCTCATCTCGACCTCATTAGTGTTGCACCCTGGAGGAAGCTAACCTGACGTTTGCTGCTGCCATATCAACAAGTCTACCCCATCTGCTGCATACATCTCTGCTGCTACCATGCCAAACAATTCTAAGCTCGGCAAGGCCGTAAAGAATGATAGCACACCTATCAGGATGAACCCAACCAGCCAAGCTAGCAACAGGAATAATGCGGCTGTCTCCCCCTTAGGGGCTACCGGGGGGAGTACCGACCCTCCCTGCGTCAACAATAACAAACCTTCCCAGCTGATTGAAGCGTCGTCACTGACTCGAGCCTTACAACAGTTATGTAACCATATGGAGCAACTTAAACGAGCTGCCTCCCCATGTACTGACTTTAAGCGTCCCGCTGATAATCCATGGCTCAGATTATTGACTCAAATACATGATGACCAAAAGTCTATAATCCGAGAGCAGTCGGACCTGATAATGAAGCTTCAGAGTGATGCTTTGGCAATGCACAAGGCTAACCAAGATCTGTCTGCCAGAGTCGGCCACCTCGAACATGAATTAAGCTCTCTTCAGACTTCGGTTACTAACTTTAAACAAGCAGAAACCTCTAAGAAGCAAGAAGAGATGTTACAAAAGTTAGAGAACCACTTTAACTCCCTACAACAGCAACACACTGCAACCCAAGACGAATCAGACCAACTTAAGCTCCTTGATTCTGTCATCATCTCATCACAGGATTTTCCCCATGAAACTGACAGAGAAGACTGTACTGCCATCGTAATCCAGGAATTGCGTGCTAAGTTGAATTATTCAATCGAAGCAAGAGACATTAAGTCAGCTTATAGAGTGGGTACCAAATCATCTGGTGCAAACAACAGAAGGATACGCGTGAAGTTAGATAGCTGCTCCCGCAAGTCAGACCTTATCACTGCTGCAGTCGCTATGAAATCCAAGGTTTATGTGAACGAATGTCTTACCAGATTCAGACAAAATCTCTTATTTAAACTACGTGGAATTCGCAATAGATCCACTGCTATTAAACATTGTTTTGTGCGCGATGGTAAAATAATAGCTAGGAAGACTGACTCTGGAAAAACTTATGTCATAACCACTGAAGCACACCTCACTTCTTTCCTGGATGACTGTGGGATATCAGCTGAATAACCAGAACATAATTTGTAGTCTCACATACAACCAAAGTGTACTTAAGCTCTGCCTTTCCTTTCCAAAGGTGTTTATTTTTATTTTTATTTTTATTTTTACTTTATTTTTTGTTTGTCATCTTTGCCTGTTTTATACTCTTAATTATTTGTTCTTAGTTAATCCCCTTGTCACTAAACCTAGGGCTTTTTATTACCCTGTTAATTAACCATTACTAAGCTAATTATCTTCAAGATCATTTTTTTTATGATTATTATTTTTCTTATTATTTTTTATTTTACATTTATACTGTCAGTCTCTACTGATTTTTTGTGTTTTATTTTATGTAACTTCTGTGTCCTCCCTGGCTATCTATTGGATCTTTATTTTACTTCTAAATTGTTACTATTTTATTGTATCTGCTCTTATTCTTGTGTTTTGCTTTATCGTGTATCTTGTATCGTGATCCCTCTGCATCTCTATGCACACTGATATTGATCCTGATCAAAATCTTCTGTCTCATATCTATACCAACCAGCACATTGATCATCATTATTGCAAGTATTTCACAGCACACCAGGCTAAAAACAAACTCCAAAATAGCACCTATCTATCAGTTTATAACCAAAATGTTAGATCACTTGGTAAACATTTTGACGATTTAAATGCACTACTCACAGCACTAGGTACTAACCTATCGTTCATTATTTTAACAGAAACTTGGCTAAATAAAGACTATACCCAACTCTACAACTTAGCTGGTTATAAAGCCATTCATAACTGTAGGCCTAATAAAAAAAGTGGTGGCACAGCTATATATTACCGAGATACATTTATCTGCAACAGTGTTATTAGTGACAGAGATGACTACTGTGAATATACTTTTGCTCAGTTTACAATTAAATCCCTTAAATCCTCTTTGACTATTGGAGCCATCTATAGATTTCCTAATACTAACATAGCTTCTTTCTCAGACAACCTAAGGAATCTTATTATAAACAACAATCTCAACAAAAACCACATCATTCTGGGAGGAGACTTTAATATTGACCTGGGTCAACAAAATTGCTCTCAAGTTGACTATTTCCTTATCAGCATGAACTCCTGTATGCTAATCCCCACTATCACCAAACCTACCCGAGTCACTCAAACATCAGCCACTATCTTGGACCACATATGGACAAACATAACAGCTCCCCTTGTATCTGGTATAATCTACGACAGAACAACTGACCACTATCCTACCTTTCTCATAGCGAACATGGACATAACACCACCAAAAAGCAAGAAACTTTCATTTAGGCTACACAGTGAATCAGCTTTAGACAATCTTACAGAGGCACTTCACAATATTAACTGGGATTCTGAATTCAATAATACCCATGATATAAATTCATTAGCTAACCTCTTCCTCTCCAAAACTCTAAGCCTCTACAACCTTCATTGTCCCCTTCTTACAAAGCAAGTAACTGACAAAAGATTAAACAATCCATGGCTCACAAGTGGCATTCTCAACTCAATCAACAAGAAACATGAATATGAGAAGAAAGTTAGGATTGGCCTAGTTTCAAAGGAAGTAGCTAAAAGGTACTCATCAATGCTTACCAGTATCATAAGAAAGGCAAACTTGCATATTATGTGAATAGATTCAATGAAGCAAAAGGCAACATGAAAAACACTTGGAAAACTATCTCTAGTATCCTAGGAACTAAGCAACACTCACATAACCAAATAAAACTCTACAAGGATGGGGATATACCGTCAACTGATTTAGAAATGGCAAATGAATTTAATAGTTTCTTTTCATCGGTTGGTGCTAATCTTGCCAGTAAAATCCCACAGACTCAGACACATATTAACACATATCTCTCAGGCAGCTATCCAAACTCTCTTCTCCTTTCACCAATCAGCCCGGCAGATGTTGTGTCCATCATACACTCTCTAAAAACCAAGGCAGGGAACACCAGTGAAATTCCGTCCGTTGTGTACAAGAGAGCCTCCCATGCCCTTGCCCCACCCATAGCACTACTGTTCAACAAATCTATAGAGTGTCACACCTTCCCTGATATCCTCAAAAAAGCAAGAGTAACGCCAGTCCATAAAGGAGGCAATCCGGCGGACATAAACAATTATAGACCAATATCAAATCTACCCATTCTATCAAAAATATTTGAAAAAATTATTTACAAACAGCTCTATTCCTACCTCGTAAAATTCGACATACTCAGCCCCTGCCAGTTTGGCTTCCGGTCCCAAAAGAGCACCAACGATGCAATCATTAGTCTCCTTGACGTTATCTACTCAGCCCTTGACAAAAATGAGTTTCCGATTGGACTCTTCATTGACCTAAGAAAAGCCTTTGATACTGTTAATCACAACTACCTCTTACTTAAACTCCAGCATTATGGAATCCGAGGCCTTGCCCTTGACTACATCCGATCCTATCTTAGTGACAGACACCAATATGTAACCATCAATGATACAACTTCGTCCACTCTACCAATTACCGTTGGAGTGCCACAGGGCAGCATTTTAGGACCTCTTCTATTTCTTATATATATAAACGATCTGCCTAATGTCTCTAATATTCTCAAACCTATACTGTTTGCTGACGATACTACTCTTATCTATTCAAACCTCAACCCACATACACTAAATAATGTTGTGAATAATGAATTAAAAAAAGTCCACTTATGGATGTCAACGAACAAACTAACATTAAACATCGAAAAGATTTACTACATCTTATTTGGAAGCAAATCATCAAATGCAATTCAGCTACAGATAGACAACATTAACATCAGTAATAAAGATGATGGCAAGTTTCTTGGCCTATTCCTAGACAAGAGACTCAACTTCAGCACCCACATTCAACACATAACTAAGAAAGTCTCTAAGACAGTTGGTATACTCTCCAAAATCAGATATTATGTTCCTAACTCTGCTCTCCTCTCACTATATTATGCACTAATTTACCCCTATCTTAATTATGGTATCTGTGCATGGGGGTCTACCACTGCAAACCACCTTAAGCCCATCATCACACAGCAAAAATCTGCTATCAGAATGATAACTAACTCAGCTTTCAGACAACACTCAGCTCCCTTGTTTAAATCCCTAAACTTGCTAAATATTAACTCCCTCCACACATTCTCTTGTGTCAACTACATTTACAAAACCCTGTTCTTAAATGCAAACCATGCTCTGAAACTCTCCCTGGACAGATGTAATAGGACCCATTATCACCACACCAGAAATAAATATCTCTTTGATATCCCCAGGGTCAAACTTAATCTGTGTAAACACTCTATACAAATTAAGGGACCTAGTTTATGGAACTCACTCCCTAGTGAATTGAAAAACTGTAAAACTTTTGCCTTATTTAAAAGCAAAACCAAAAAGTACCTAACTTCATCTTCTTAGTTTCCTACACTGAGCTTTAAATTTGCTCTGTACCTAGTGTTACCCAATCTCCTAATTTTTATGTAATTTCAAACAACCTTATCATTGTGTTCATTGCTGTCTTCTTTTATGTGCTAGCCATATGCTGTATTGTGACTACCAATTTTTGTCAACTACCATTCAAGCTGTCATTGCAACCAATCTTATATTGTTTCTGCTGTATTGTGCCTACCAATTTTTTTGTCAACTACCATTCAAGCTGTCATTGCAATCAATCTTAGCTACCTATGTGCTTTAATATACTGTACCTACAATTTTCTCTCATCTTTTTTTTCATTTCATGTAATCTGTTATCATTTTTTGTCTATAATTTTGCAAGTATTTACCTCCTTAAAATTTCCTTAGATTAAGGACCTGCCCGAAACGCTGCGCGTGCTAGTGGCTTTACAAGACTGTAATTACCATATTTGTATCCTCACATTCCTTATGTACATTCTTGTATATGCATAAATAAATAAAATAAATAAATAAATAAATAAACTCTCTTCACAATATAACTATACACACAATATTTTTCAGATATATGCAAGCTCTCAACACTCTCAGGGTCACAGACCGAGACCCGCACCAGGAACCACCGGTCACATCCTAAACCTTAATTACCCTATCTTTTCTTGAAGTTATCTTTAGATGATTTCGGGGTTGTGTGTTCCCCCGCCCTGCTCAGTCCTCGACCAGGCCTCCTTTTTGCAACACACACCCACAAAGCAGCCCGTGCCAGCTGTCTAACTTCCATGTACCTATTTACTGCTAGATAAACAGAAGCATCAGGGTGAAAAAAATCTGCCTATTTGTTTCCTCCTCCACCGGGGATCGAACCCGGAACCTTAGGACTACGAATCCCGAGCCTTGTCCACTCAGTGCTGTCCGCTGTCCACTCAGCTTTCCTGTCAGGCCCCTATTTCTATATCTCCGAAAAGTTTCCTTAACTTTCTCTTAAATTACCAGCCATTGTTGTTGACTCAAATGCTCACACATGATACACAGAATCAACTCCCAACTTCAACACAAACGTCTGCGGGTCACAGGGTGGGTGTGGGTGAGTGTAGCAACCAGCTTGGATATGTTGCACCGAATTTCAGCTACGGTGGCTGAGTCCACCATAGATCCTGGCCCTGTGCTTGGAGGTCCTACCCGGCACTAAGAGCTGGCACTTTCTGGCGTCAGTATTTACTCACTTCGTGAAACCACATCCGGTCGACTTAAGTCCTGCGCTTCCCACCGCCACAAGCCCAGTCCAAGACAATCCCAAAACACACTACCGGTCACCTCTTCAAATTATAAACAGTCATAAAACTACTCCACACGCCCAATAAACTGCTTCCAATACCAGTACAATGAGAGATTATTAACAAAATTTGTCAAAACTAAATTTGGGCACAAAACTAGAATTCGTCACTGTTTTTTCCTGTGATGACCAATATGTGTCGTCACTGCTGCTTCAAGTGATGCCCAAAAGGAGGCGTCACAACTGTTGCCGGTGATGCCCACTAGGAGTCTTCACAGCAGTTGTCAGTGTTGCCCAATAGGAGTATTCACAGCTGCTGCCAGTGATGCCCACTAGAAGTTTTCGAAACTGTTGCCAGTGATTCCCATTAGGAGTCGTCACAACTGTTGCCAGTGATGCCCACCTGTAATCTTCACCGCTGTTGCCAGTGATGCCCAATAGGAGTCTTCGTCTTTCTTGGCAGTGGAGCCCACTAGGAATCGTCACCGTTGCTGCCAGTGATGGGCACTACGATTGTAACACTGTAAAAGTGTTTGGTTTAGTTTATTTAAAATATACTTAGAGATACATGAGTCACATACAAGGATTTGGGAAGGTGCCAGCTTGGTCGGCCTGAGTCTCACACCTCTAAGAGTTAATGACCCCAAGTGACCTGAGGTCAGATCATGTGAATTTCACCTTACTTCTACTAATCTTATAATTGGAGCCTGGTAGCCTTCAAACATGCCCACGTTTAAGGAGTGGCTTGGTAGAGTGCCGGAGTCTATCTACTTGTGGGCGGAGTTAGTTACTAGGATCCCCAATATATACTCGGAGAGCTATCGATTCGAGAGCATTAAGAGAAGAACAGCAGACGAGCCAGCAGAGCAGAGAAGACGGCCCTAGCAGGGAGGCTGTCGGCCGGCAGGGCGAGACAGTCTCTGTCAAGCTACAGACCCCCCCCCTCTATCCAGTTATAGGCAGACACTTGGTGAGTTGAACATTAAGGTGACTTGGTCGTGTTTTACAAGTGTTGTGTGATGATCAGGGGCAGTCAGTTGTAGTGTTCTCAGATTCTTGGAGGATGACTCACTTTACATATATAGATCTTGAACATTGCTTAAATTATGATACTTAGTATGTGAAATATAATTGAATTTATTATTTAAATAGCCTTTAACTGTGTCCCCTATGTTTGGAGTTGATACATGGTAATAACATCTTTTGAGAATATTGTGATACAGACAAGTTCCATTCCTTGTCTTGTATGTAATGGTCTAGAATGGATGGTGGCAGCATTTCGTCTTCTACTATCTACTCTTCTACTTCTACTCTTCTACTTCTACCTATCTACACCTCTCCCTCCACCCCTCTCTAAACTCTCACTTTCAACTAATGACCCTCCTCGCTCCTCCCACCTCCCTACCTCTCAACCCAAACCCTCACTAATTACTTCACTATTCCTTTCTTTCCTCTCGTTTTCTCTTATACGTTTGTGGCAATGATTCTGTATTCTAGAGTTCTCTCTAGAGTTTCGGGTAACTGACCAAGTTACGGCGCCTTGTAGTCTTAGCACCTAGGTAGTCAAATACCTAGGTTACAAGGTGTTGAACGAGAGAGGTTGCCTTAGGAACTCTGGAGGGGCTCTAGAATAGTTAGCTAACTGGGGACGGGATAACGGACTAGAGAGAGCTGTTTCCCCAGGCCTCGTTAGTTAACTGGGGGATGGAATAATGGACAAGATAGAGCTATTTCCCCAAACCCCCCGTTACAATGTTGGCAGCGGTGTTGAACAATGTTGTAGGTAGATGGTGTACATTTAACATTGTTCAGTCCCACGTGTCTTTTTGCTGCTCAGGCGCTATCAGGGAGATCTTGACAGGTGTTTAATATTCGCGATTTAGCGAGTTTTTTTTCAGGTTAGGAGATAGTGATTCTCTGGTGTTGTGTTTAGTGATTTTGTGAGTTTTGTGAAATTCAGGGAATGTTCACCAGAACTTGCGAGTGTAGTGATTTATGTTAGTGATAAGATTTGGCGATTTTGGAACTTAGCGATTGGTGGGTAGTGGAGGTCACCTGAGTGTGACAGGTGACCTCGCATGTCCCAGGGGGACACCCAGCCTCCGCTGGTCTCCAGGTCAGTTGGGGAGTGGCAGGTGTAGTTATTAAGTAGTATTAAGTGGTGGTTCTGCTCAGATTATTGCGATCGACTGTTTTACTCCATTTGAACGCAATAACCCGAGGTGTACTGGTATTGTACAGCATACTAGGGGGAGGCTTAGTATGTCAGTAGACTTCATGTTGGGGACGCTCAACGTTAGATAGTCTGGTCACAGGAGTGGCAAAAGTTTTGAGTTGTTGACCGGCGGAGAAGCTAGGGAAACACTCTGGGTCACGTAGGTGGCTGAAGGTTTAGGGTGGGAGTAACGGCTAATTAAGTACGTAAGATTAGGAACGGTATAGTTAAGTTAGGCTAGTGTTTTGTCTATTAGTTTTGATATTTTTGGGGAGATTCGTTTAGTGACAAATTAAAAGTGTGACAACCTTATTCTCTCTTTTCTAACTTTACTCTGTTATTGTTTTATGTTCCACCAAGTCAGTATCATTCAGTGTCAATTGGATTATTTTAAAATTTGAGTGTAGTCGTTGCCAGGAGGAGAGCGTTATGATTAGATTGTGTAAACCCTATACAAACTACAGGGTTACACAACATTTTGGGAGCACGGTATTGTTGCCTTTCTGTTCATTCACAGGTGGGAGCCAGAAGAGAGGAGAGACGCACATACAGAAGAGGGAGACGGCTGCTGTGTACCACACTCAGGGGCGTTCCTCACCACCACCACGACCAGCCCCTGCCTGGAGGTCATGGTTCCACCACCACCACCACCACCCCGGGGTCCCCAAGATGCAGCCCTCTCGGTCGGTCAACATTGGTCTACCCAGTGGACCCCAGGACGGACGGACCCCAGTGGACCCCAAGACGGACGGACCCTAGGTCGTTCTGCAGAGGACCCCAGACGACCCAGTAAAGATGGAAGAGGAACAACAACGACTCCAGTCTGTCCCACCAACATCGGTCTACCCAGGATGGACCCCAGGACGGACGGACCCCAATGGACCCCAGGTCGCTTGTCAAAGACCCATGGGAGGAGGAAGAGAGAAGAAAGAAGAGAGAAGAAAGAAGAAGATAAGACCAAGCTGAGTGAGACACGATGCCTAGTGTCCCTTGCTGGTGTCAGCATCATTGCATGGAGCGTAATTGCAAGACAGGATCGTTTGCCTTAACTGGCCGCCCCTCCTGCAAGCATGTTGCTCTGTTGAGTGATTCTTCCTGTGTCGTGCGGACTTGATGTGGCTGTCAGAAGTGGCTCTCTGAAGGAGGCGTGCTAGAGCAACAGGGAGGAGAAGAGTAGGATGGGATTTCTACTGTGCCAACTATACGAGGTCTCGAAACTTGTAGTCCCCATAGCTGTGAAGAACCCCAATATATGTCTCTCATGGTGACTGACGTTGGGCCAATTACAAATCAGCTGGGACAACCGAATTCCACGGTCCTGTGTGCAGTTCAAGTAGTAACGGCTTCCTGGTTGACCAAGGGTTGTTGTGCGTTAACGACGGAGAAGCGACGGAGGCAGTTGTGTTGAATAAATGTGGTACAGGATTTTCTACAAGACCAAGCAGTGACGCCGCCCAGCCAGAGACAATGGACGTCTGTCTACATATTTCATTTTAGAGTAGGATGATGTATATTTGTTTAGCTAGGATGTATTTTTTTTTTTAATTAATAAAGTTGTTGCACACAGCTAGCTTGCTTTAGCAGTGTTGCAAAAACTTTATTTCGGGGAGAAGGGGAGATGTAAAAGTGTTTGGTTTAGTTTATTTAAAATATACTTAGAGATACATGAGTCACATACAAGGATTTGGGAAGGCGCCAGCTTGGTCGGCCTGAGTCTCACACCTCTAAGAGTTAATGACCCCAAGTGACCTGAGGTCAGATCATGTGAATTTCACCTTACTTCTACTAATCTTATAATTGGAGCCTGGTAGCCTTCAAACATGCCCACGTTTAAGGAGTGGCTTGGTAGAGTGCCGGAGGCTATCTACTTGTGGGCGGAGTTAGTTACTAGGGTCCCCAATATATACTCGGAGAGCTATCGATTCGAGAGCATTAAGAGAAGAACAGCAGACGAGCCAGCAGAGCAGAGAAGACGGCCCTAGCAGGGAGGCTGTCGGCCGGCAGGGCGAGACAGTCTCTGTCAAGCTACAGACCCCCCCCCCTCTATCCAGTTATAGGCAGACACTTGGTGAGTTGAACATTAAGGTGACTTGGTCGTGTTTTACAAGTGTTGTGTGATGATCAGGGGCAGTCAGTTGTAGTGTTCTCAGATTCTTGGAGGATGACTCACTTTACATATATAGATCTTGAACATTGCTTAAATTATGATACTTAGTATGTGAAATATAATTGAATTTATTATTTAAATGGCCTTTAACTGTGTCCCCTATGTTTGGAGTTGATACATGGTAATAACATCTTTTGAGAATATTGTGATACAGACAAGTTCCATTCCATGTCTTGTATGTAATGGTCTAGAATGGATGGTGGCAGCATTTCGTCTTCTACTATCTACTCTTCTACTTCTACTATCTACTCTTCTACTTCTACCTATCTATTCCTCTCCCTCCACCCCTCTCCGAACTTTCCCTTTCAGCTAATGACCCTCCTCGCTCCTCCCACCTCTCTCTACCTCTCTCACCCCAAACCCTCACTAATTACTTCACTATTCATTTCTTTCCTTTCGTTTTCTCTTATACGTTTGTGGCAGTGAAATGTATTCTAGAGTTCTCTCTAGAGTTTCGGGTAGCTGATCGAGTTACGGCGCCTTGTAGTCTTAGCACCTAGGTAGTCAAATACCTAGGTTACAAGGTGTTGAACGAGAGAGGCTGCCTTAGGAACTCTGGGAGTGCTCTAGAATAGTTAGCTAACTGAGGATGGGATAACGGACTAGAGAGAGCTGTTTCCCCTGGCCTCGTTAGTTAACTGGGGGGTGGAATAATGGACAAGATAGAGCTATTTCCCCCACCCCTCGTTACACGATTCTTAACAGCTGTTGCCAGTTATGCCGACTTGGAGTCTTCACAGCTGTTGCCAGAGATGACCACTAAGAGTCTTCGCAGCTATTACCAGTGATTCCCACAAGAAGTCTTCACAGCTGTCAAGGGGAGGCCGGTCGGCCGAGCGGACAGCACGCTGGACTTGTGATCCTGTGGTCCGGGGTTCGATCCCGGGCGCCAGCGAGAAACAATGGGCAGAGTTTCTTTCACCCTATGCCCCTGTTACTTAGCAGTAAATAGGTACCTGGGTGTTAGTCAGCTGTCACGGGCTGCTTCGGGGACACTATAAAGCCCCGAAATCATCTCAAGATAACTCAAGATAGCTGTTGCCAGTGAGGCTCACCAGGAGTCTTCACCGCTTTTGCCAGTAATACCCACTAGGAGTCTATACAGCTGTTGCAAGTGGTGCCCACTAGGAGTCTTCACCGTTATTGCCAGTGAAGCCCACTAGGAGTCTTCTCAGCTGTTGCCAGTGATGCCCACTTCAATTATTCACAGCTGTTGCCAGTGATACCAACAAGGAGACTTCACAGCTGTTGCCAGTGATGCTCACTAGGCCTGGTCGGTGACCGGGCCGCGGGGACGCTAAGTCCCGGAACAACTCCAAGGTAAGAGTTTTCACAGCTGTTGCTAGTGTGGCCAATTAGGAGATCTTCACAGCTTGTATCAGTGATGCCCACTAGGAGTCTTCACCGCTGTTGCCAGTGATACCCACTAGGAGAATTTAAATCTGTTGATAGTGATGCCAAGAATGAGTCGACACAGCTATTAACAGTGATGCCACCGTGTCGTGGCACGGTGGCATCACTGCTGTTCCCAGTGATGCCCAATTTGAGTCTTTGTCTCTGTTGCCAGTGATGCCCACTATGAGTCGTCACCGCTGCTGCCAATGATGCCCAGTAGGAGTCGTAACAGCTGTTGCCAGTGATGCCCACTAGGAGTTTTCACAGTAATTGCTAATGATGTCTCCTAGCAGTCTTCACAGCTGTTGCCAGTGATGCTCACTAGGAGTCTTCACAGCTGTTGCCAGTGATGCTCAAGCCCACTTCGAGTCTTCACAGCTGTTGTCAGTGATGCTCACCTAAGATTCTTCACAGAAGTTGCCAGTGATGCTCACTAGGAGTTTTCACTGCTTTTGGCAGTGATGTCCCCTAGGAGCTTTCTCAGTTGTTGCCAGTGATGCTCAATAGGAGTCTTCACAGCTGTGTCCAGTGATGCTCACTAGGAGTTTTCACAGCTGTTGCCAGTGAGGCCTACTAGGAGTCTTCATTGCTGTTGCCAGTGATGCCCTCTAGGCGTTTTCACAGCTGTTGCCAGTGATGCTCTCATGTAGTCATCACCGTTGTTGCCAGTGATGCCCATAAGGAGTCTACACAGTTGCTGCCAGTGATACACACTTGAATTCTTTACAGCTGTGGCCAGAGATGCCCACTTGGAGTCTTTACAGCTGTTGAAAGTGATAGCGACTTGGAGTCTTCATAGCTGTTGCCAGTGATGCCCACGAGCAGTCTTCACAGCTGTTGCCAGTGATGCCCACTAGGAGTTTTTACAGCTCGTGCCAGTGAAGCCCACTAGAAATCTTCAATGTTGTTTTCAGTGAGGCGCACTATGAGTCGTCACAACTGTTGCCAGTGATGTTCACATGGATTCTTCACAGGTGTTGCCAGTGATGCCCACGTGGAGTCGTCACAGTTGCTGCCAGTGATGCCCACTAGGATTCTTTACAGTTGTTGCCAGAGATGCCCACTAGTAATCTTCAAGTTGTTGCCAGTTATGACCACTAGAAGTCTTTACAGCTGTGGCCAGTGATGCCCACAAAGAGTCTTCACAGCTGTTGCCAGTGAAGTCCATTAAGGATTCTTCATGGCTGTTACCAGTGATGTTCACTAAGAGTTTTCACTAGTGTTGCCAGTGATGTCCACTAGCAGTCTTCAGAGCTGTTGCCAGAGATGCTCAAATATAGTCTTCACAGCTGTTGCCATTGATGCTCACTAGGATTCTTTCACAGCTTTTGCCAGTGATGCCCAGTAGGAGTTTTCAAAGCTGTTGAAGTGAGCCCTACTAGGAGCTTTCACAGCTGTTGCCAGTGATGCCCGCTTGGAGTCTTCATAGCTATTGCCAGGTGTGCTCAATAGGAGTCTTCACAGCTTTTGAAAGTGATGTGGGAACCGACCTGTGAGATTTATATTTATTTAATTTATATAGAATTTATATTTACGTTAATTTATATATTTCGATAGCAATTGGTATGATGTTAAGTGGAATGTATTTTTGCAATAATTCTCACAAATCGATCCTTACACTTTAGGGGGGTTTATATTAAATTTATATATATGTAGCCAATCAAACTACAGTATTAACTACATATATTAGTATATATATTGAGTAAGTGCCTTATCTTATTGTACAGCAGGCTTAGTCCACCAGGTATAACTAGGATGTTGACACTAATTTATCCTCGTGATAGGCTAGCTTTAATCACCCATAGTAACTGATTTACCAAGATTGTTTCTTGCTTCCTCTTCTTGTTCCTGTCAAAGGGTACTAGCTGTAAAGCCGGAATCCTAATATATGACAGCTATATCAGAGAAAACACTGTATATTATATAAGTTAAGGACCAAGGCTTAATTACCTGTGTTGAGTCGATCGTTCACGTCCTAACCGGAATTAATCATATCTACCTAACATTACTGGCCAATAACGACTTAGATAAGATTTCGGAAAGTCACTTAACTTGTGGTTGTTGACAGCGTGTTGTTGATGGTAGAACTCTTAAGTTGATCTCCATAACACTTCGTCCAAGAGAATTATAGAAGCAGAATGTGCTCCAGTGACTCTGGTCTTAACAAACACTGGCTGACCTCTTCACACCACTGATGCCTGGTTCTCCATGTCCAATGTCAATAAATGATAGAAGGGTCACATTTACTCTATTTTGATACTGATAATTAAGTTAATTCAAATGAGATGTTTTTATGATGTAATAAGTCCAAAGACTACTGTATTTAAGAATAATTCCCAACAGAATAGCTGGTGAATTTATAGTACTATGTGGCAATGATATCCCGTTTTCTATTGACGAAAATTCCACTACTAGCTACATTTTCTTTGGGTAACTTGTGTATACAACACAGCAGCAATATTGTCTGCCTATTGCATGTAATATTAGTAAATGGTGTCGGGTTTTGCTGCATAATTCCCCGGGGGCTGCTCATGGGTCGAAGTCTTATTTAGAACAGACGAACACAGATACTCCTCCTTGGAATTATTTGATTAATTTGATGTTAGTAGTTAGTAATCACACATTTGTGCGTCTGTTTGTACATGACGGATGTCCCGTACTTGAGTTACAGGGGTTAGAAGTCTAATGCGATTTCATTTCGCTGTTAACTCTTGAAAGGCTAAAATTATAGCCTAATTACATATTAACCCTGAGGACTGAATGTGATCAAGTACTACAGTCATGTATGATTCAGGGACTGCAGTGAGATAAGTGACATTAGATATAACTTGAAGCTTGTTCAGGTAACTGGTCACTGATATATAAACACTGAGGCCCATGGAATTCATCTTGATTAAATAATAAATGTATCAAAATCAGTTGTCAGATTTATTGGGTCAGTCAAGCTCCCTTGTGCTTGTTTGCTAGAGTTTATTTAACTGACCAATTGGGGTTTAATTTATTTAATTCAGAGGATTGAATAGTCCATCATTAAAGTCAAGTATGGTTCTGAGACCGCAGTGGGTTCAGTGACTTGTGGCTGTTTAGGCTACTGTTCACTGATTTGCCACTGAGGCCTCATGAACTCATCTTCAGCTTTAAATGATGATATTAACATCAATCCCTGTTGCTATAGTCAGCTGTAATCGCCTTAGTATAATGCTACTGGAGAAATATAATTAGCTGACAAATTTAGATTTCTACTGGTATTGTTTATCTGCAGGCATAGGTCTCCTCAGGCTTAATACTGGGCCGCCTGAGAGTAATTTGCCTCCTGCAGAATTTTGCATGGTTATGTCCTGTTATTTAGTAGGGCTACCAATGAATCGATGGTAGTAGTCTGTACCTACCATAGATAAGATACTTTTATTGTAATGAGCACTCATTATGTCCCTAGGTATTTTCTCCTGGACAATTATTTTCAAGACCCACGCAGCCCCATTTGTATCTGCTGTCAGGCTGAGGGCCTTGATCATTGATTCTACCTCCAGCTTAAAGACTTGGAGTGAATCAGCTGAAACCTCCGGTGGGGATAAATGCAACAGCTCATGAACTAAATGTGATGTTCTTACTCTGGATCAGCATAATTATCCTTGAGGAGTTGTACTGCTAGATCAATGCCATCATTAGTTAACCTCAGATGGGATACTACTGTTTTAGCCTCACCTGATAATTGGCCTTGAAGATAAGAGAATTTACTACTCTTAGGTAAAGATTGTTTTGAGTCCACAAGGTCAACAAATTTGTTCCAAAATTCGTCCCAATCTTCCTCGTCTTTTCCTGAGAAAGTGGGTAAATTAATTGGAGGGAGTCGAGCCTCTGCTTGACTCGTATAAGATGAAACTGTTGTTGTTATTGCTTTGTTCTGGGCAATTAATTTGACGTAAGGCTGTAACGTGGCCTGAGTGTGATCTTCATAACTCGCTAGATCAACCATAATGTTGTCTATTTCTGTTTCTGATAAATTGGTGTTGGCAAGTTCAGCCACATATGTTGCTATTTGGCATTTGATTTGCTCAAATTTACCGGCAGCTGCTTGATAATAGCTTTCCAGGTCAGCATAATCAACTGGAGATTGTTGTGACAAATCTTCACATTTCTTGATCTGTTTTGTTATGTTGCCTTTAAGACCTGCAAGGGTTCTTTTCATTCTTCCTGCAGTATCCATACTGGATAGCTGATTAAACCTTGTGGGCCTTGTTCTTGGGTTGCTCATAATGCTGAACAAATACTGATGGAGTAGCCTAGGGTAAAATTCTGCTATCACTAGGCTATAATCCTACCTGGTCTAGAGGTTAGCACTTAAAATTAATACAAATTATATATATATATATATATATATATATATATATATATATATATGCGAACAAGCCTGAATGGTCCCCAGGACATATGCAACTGAAAACTCACACCCCAGAAGTGACTCGAACCCATACTCCCAGAAGCAACGCATCTGGTATGTACAAGACGCCTTAATCCACTTGACCATCACGACCGGACAAAATGAGGTGATAGCCGAGGCTATTTGAACCACCCCACCGCCGGCACTCGGATAGTTATCTTGGGCATAGCATTTTACCAAATCACCTCATTCTTTGGGGCAACACGTGAGGAACACAAATGCGAACAAGCCTGAATGGTCCCCAGGACATATGCAACTGAAAACTCACACCCCAGAAGTGACTCGAACCCATACTCCCAGAAGCAACGCATCTGGTATGTACAAGACGCCTTAATCCACTTGACCATCACGACCGGACAAAATGAGGTGATAGCCGAGGCTATTTGAACCACCCCACCGCCGGCACTCGGATAGTTATCTTGGGCATAGCATTTTACCAAATCACCTCATTCTTTGGGGCAACACGTGAGGAACACAAATGCGAACAAGCCTGAATGGTCCCCAGGACATATGCAACTGAAAACTCACACCCCAGAAGTGACTCGAACCCATACTCCCAGAAGCAACGCATCTGGTATGTACAAGACGCCTTAATCCACTTGACCATCACGACCGGACAAAATGAGGTGATAGCCGAGGCTATTTGAACCACCCCACCGCCGGCACTCGGATAGTTATCTTGGGCATAGCATTTTACCAAATCACCTCATTCTTTGGGGCAACACGTGAGGAACACAAATGCGAACAAGCCTGAATGGTCCCCAGGACATATGCAACTGAAAACTCACACCCCAGAAGTGACTCGAACCCATACTCCCAGAAGCAACGCATCTGGTATGTACAAGACGCCTTAATCCACTTGACCATCACGACCGGACAAAATGAGGTGATAGCCGAGGCTATTTGAACCACCCCACCGCCGGCACTCGGATAGTTATCTTGGGCATAGCATTTTACCAAATCACCTCATTCTTTGGGGCAACACGTGAGGAACACAAATGCGAACAAGCCTGAATGGTCCCCAGGACATATGCAACTGAAAACTCACACCCCAGAAGTGACTCGAACCCATACTCCCAGAAGCAACGCATCTGGTATGTACAAGACGCCTTAATCCACTTGACCATCACGACCGGACAAAATGAGGTGATAGCCGAGGCTATTTGAACCACCCCACCGCCGGCACTCGGATAGTTATCTTGGGCATAGCATTTTACCAAATCACCTCATTCTTTGGGGCAACACGTGAGGAACACAAATGCGAACAAGCCTGAATGGTCCCCAGGACATATGCAACTGAAAACTCACACCCCAGAAGTGACTCGAACCCATACTCCCAGAAGCAACGCATCTGGTATGTACAAGACGCCTTAATCCACTTGACCATCACGACCGGACAAAATGAGGTGATAGCCGAGGCTATTTGAACCACCCCACCGCCGGCACTCGGATAGTTATCTTGGGCATAGCCTGGGGACCATTCAGGCTTGTTCGCATTTGTGTTCCTCACGTGTTGCCCCAAAGAATGAGGTGATTTGGTAAAATGCTATGCCCAAGATAACTATCCGAGTGCCGGCGGTGGGGTGGTTCAAATAGCCTCGGCTATCACCTCATTTTGTCCGGTCGTGATGGTCAAGTGGATTAAGGCGTCTTGTACATACCAGATGCGTTGCTTCTGGGAGTATGGGTTCGAGTCACTTCTGGGGTGTGAGTTTTCAGTTGCATATGTCCTGGGGACCATTCAGGCTTGTTCGCATTTGTGTTCCTCACGTGTTGCCCCAAAGAATGAGGTGATTTGGTAAAATGCTATGCCCAAGATAACTATCCGAGTGCCGGCGGTGGGGTGGTTCAAATAGCCTCGGCTATCACCTCATTTTGTCCGGTCGTGATGGTCAAGTGGATTAAGGCGTCTTGTACATACCAGATGCGTTGCTTCTGGGAGTATGGGTTCGAGTCACTTCTGGGGTGTGAGTTTTCAGTTGCATATGTCCTGGGGACCATTCAGGCTTGTTCGCATTTGTGTTCCTCACGTGTTGCCCCAAAGAATGAGGTGATTTGGTAAAATGCTATGCCCAAGATAACTATCCGAGTGCCGGCGGTGGGGTGGTTCAAATAGCCTCGGCTATCACCTCATTTTGTCCGGTCGTGATGGTCAAGTGGATTAAGGCGTCTTGTACATACCAGATGCGTTGCTTCTGGGAGTATGGGTTCGAGTCACTTCTGGGGTGTGAGTTTTCAGTTGCATATGTCCTGGGGACCATTCAGGCTTGTTCGCATTTGTGTTCCTCACGTGTTGCCCCAAAGAATGAGGTGATTTGGTAAAATGCTATGCCCAAGATAACTATCCGAGTGCCGGCGGTGGGGTGGTTCAAATAGCCTCGGCTATCACCTCATTTTGTCCGGTCGTGATGGTCAAGTGGATTAAGGCGTCTTGTACATACCAGATGCGTTGCTTCTGGGAGTATGGGTTCGAGTCACTTCTGGGGTGTGAGTTTTCAGTTGCATATGTCCTGGGGACCATTCAGGCTTGTTCGCATTTGTGTTCCTCACGTGTTGCCCCAAAGAATGAGGTGATTTGGTAAAATGCTATGCCCAAGATAACTATCCGAGTGCCGGCGGTGGGGTGGTTCAAATAGCCTCGGCTATCACCTCATTTTGTCCGGTCGTGATGGTCAAGTGGATTAAGGCGTCTTGTACATACCAGATGCGTTGCTTCTGGGAGTATGGGTTCGAGTCACTTCTGGGGTGTGAGTTTTCAGTTGCATATGTCCTGGGGACCATTCAGGCTTGTTCGCATTTGTGTTCCTCACGTGTTGCCCCAAAGAATGAGGTGATTTGGTAAAATGCTATGCCCAAGATAACTATCCGAGTGCCGGCGGTGGGGTGGTTCAAATAGCCTCGGCTATCACCTCATTTTGTCCGGTCGTGATGGTCAAGTGGATTAAGGCGTCTTGTACATACCAGATGCGTTGCTTCTGGGAGTATGGGTTCGAGTCACTTCTGGGGTGTGAGTTTTCAGTTTGATATATATATATATATATATATATATATATATATTTATATATATATATATATATATATATATATATATATATATATATATATATATATATATATATATATATATATATATATATATATATATATATATATATATATATATATATAACTGAAAACTCACACCCCAGAAGTGACTCGAACCCATACTCCCAGAAGCAACGCAACTGGTATGTACAAGACGCCTTAATCCACTTGACCATCACGACCGGACATAATGAGTTGCATGAGTTTTCAGTTGCATATTGTCCAGGGGACCATTCTGGCTTGTTCGCATTTGTGTTCCTCACGTGTGCCCCTAAGAATGAGGTGATTTGGTAAAATGCTATGCCCAAGATAACTATCCGAGTGCCGGCGGTGGGGTGGTTCAAATAGCCTCGGCTATCACCTCATTATGTCCGGTCGTGATGGTCAAGTGGATTAAGGCGTCTTGTACATACCAGTTGCGTTGCTTCTGGGAGTATGGGTTCGAGTCACTTCTGGGGTGTGAGTTTTCAGTTGCATATTGTCCAGGGGACCATTCTGGCTTGTTCGCATATATATATATATATATATATATATATATATATATATATATATATATATATATATATATATATATATATATATATATAATCATACACACTAAGGATTTGAGTGATAAACCAGTGCCACTGGAAGTACCGTTAGGGTAGCTCCTCAATTATCACCCGAGGATGGTATAGGCATTAATCAATCACTCAAAGGTGTAATGATCATCAGTAAATTATTATATATACACAACTCAACTCGAGGTGGTAACAATTACACCCAAAATAGGGTCTGTACCATTCATTAATGATGCTAGGTTGTTCAACATAGTACAATTAAACTATTGTAAATATGGGACTAGGATGAACAATAAATAGTTCAACTAGTCAATTGTAATATCCTACCCTGTTGCAGGTTGGCAATTAGTAAATATTGTATTGTGAACACTAGTGCAATATATATTAAATAATTCTCTATTTAAGAGAAATAATATACACAATTATTGATGATAGCCTCTTAATTAGGCTCTATGAAACTTCTAATGTTATCTAGAAGTATTAAATATTATTAGTGACCTCGTGAAATTAACACCACAAAATTTGTGGATAATGTCTCACGAAATAAACGCCACAAATTTCGTGAATAATCTTGCGAGGGCACAGCCACTAATTTGGCTGGCTTTAAAATAAGCACTGTCACTTCATGGAATAACATTGCACCAAATGGTGGGTAACCATTAAACCGCTGATAAGGCTGAACTGGGATGAGGGGCTCGTGAGCTCACTCGAGGTTATGCTGCTGGTCTTTGACTGGCGATGTATTGTTATTGTATAAATCGCACTAATACCAATGTTTTTAATGAATCCACTGGTTAACTCTGTTTCATCCCATATAAAGTTGACCAAATAATCTGTCATCCGGTTCGAAGGACCATATAATGTGGGAACTATCCTGTGAGATTTATATTTATTTATATGGAATTTATATTTACGTTAATTTATATATTTCGATAGCAATTGGTATGATGTTAAGTGGACTGTATTTCTGGAATAATTCTCACAAATCGATCCTTACACATTAGGTGGGGTTTATATTAAATTTATATATATGCAGCCAATAAAACTACAGTATTAACTACATATATTAGTACATAAATTGAATAGGTGCCTTATCTTATTGTACAGCAGGCTTAGTCCACCAGGTATAACTAGGATGTAGATACCAAATTATCCTTGTGAGAGGCTAGCTTCCATCACTCATAGTAACTGATGTACCAAGATTGTTTCTTGCTTCCTCTTTTTGTTCCTGTCAAAGGGTACTAACTGTAAAGCCAGAATCCTAATATATGACAGCTATATCAGAGAAAGCACTGTATATTATATAAGATCCTTGGATAAGGACCAAGGCTTAATTACCTGTGTTGAGTCGATTGTTCGCGTCCACCGGAATTAATCATATCTACCTAACACTACTGGCCTATAATGACTTAGATAAGATTTCGGAAAGACACTTCTCTTGTGGTTGTTGACAGCGTGTTGATGATGGTAGAACACTTAAGTTGATCTCCATAACACTTCGTCGAAAAGAATCATAGGAGCGGAATGTGCTCCAGCGACTCTGGTCTTAACAAACAATGGCTGACCTCTTCACACCACTGATGCCTGGCTCTCCTTGCCCAATGTCAATAAATGATAGAAGGGTCACATTTACTCTATTTTGATACTGATAATTAAGTTAAATCATATGAGATGTTTTTATGATGTAATAAATCCAAAGACTAATGTATTTAAGAATAATTCCCAACAGAATAGCTTGTGAATTTATAGTACTATGTGGCAATGATATTCCGTTTTCTATTGACAGAAAATTCCACTACAAGCTACATTTCTATGGGAAACTTGTGTATGCAACACAGTAGCAATACTATCTGCCTATTGCATGTAATATTAGTAAATGGTGTTGGATTTTCCGACAAGTGATGCTCACTAGGATTCTTCAAAGATGTTACCAGTGATGCTCACAAGGACTCTTCACAGCTGATGCCAGTGATGCCGACTACTTTTCATGGCTGTTGCCAGTAATGCTAACTAGGATTCTTCATAGCTGTTGCCAGCGATGCCCACTAGGAGTTTTCACAGCTGTTGCCAGTAATGCCCAATTGGAGTCTTTACAGGTGTTGTAAGTGATGCTCACTAAGAGTCTTCACAGCTTTTGCCAGTGATGCTAACTAAGAGGCTTCATAGCATTTGCCAGTGATGCTCACTATGAGACTTTACAGCTCTTGCCAGGGATGCTAAATAGGAGACTTCACAGCTGTTGCCAGTGATGGCCAATTGAAGTCTTTACAGGTGTTGCCAGTGATGCTCACTAGGAATCTTCACAACTGTTGCCAGCGATGCACACTTAGAGTCTTCAATGCATTTGCCAGTGATACTAAATAGGATTCTTCACAGCAGTTGCCAGTGATGCTCACGAGGATTCTTCACAGCTGTTGCCAGTGATGCTCACGAGGATTCTTCATAGCTGTTGCCAGTGATTCCCACTAGACGTTTTCACAGCTGTTGTTAGTGATGACCTCTATGTATCTTTACAGCTGTTGCAAGTGATGCCCACTAGCATTCTTCACAGCTGTTGTTAGTGATGCTCATAAGGAGTCTTCACAGCTGTTGCCAGTGATACACACTAGGAGTCTTCAGGGCTGCTGACAGTGATGCTCATTAGGATTCATGTCAGCTGTGGCCAGTGATGCACACTAGAAGCTTTCACAGCTGTTGCCAGTGATGGTCACTAGGAGTCTTCACATCTGATGCCGGTCATGCTCACTAGGACACTTTATAGCTGTTGCCAGTGATGCCAACTAGTCGTTTTCACAGCTGTTGCCTGTGATGCCCGCTAGGAGTCTTCACAGCTGTTGCCAGTAATGTCCACTGGGATTCATCACAGCTGCTGCCGGTGATGATCACTAGGATTCATCACAGCTGCTGCCAGTGATGCACACTAGGAGTGCAGGAGATGAGTCACAATAACGTGACTAAAGTATGTTGACCAGACCACACACTAGAAGGTGAAGGGACGACGACGTTTCGGTCCGTCCTGGACCATTCTCAAGTCGATTTTGATGAGGAAGTAGAGACAGGCAATAAATAGGCGAGAGAGAGCTGAGGAGCAAAGTAAGGTGTAGTAGTGTGGATATTAGTAATAATAAAAGCTGCAGAGGGCCTATTGGTCCATACGAGGCAGCTCCTATTATAACCACCGAATGAGAAGGAGATAGTAATAGGAATAAGAAGAGGTTAGTAAGGGAGCGTAGAAGACAAGGCAGAAAAAAGGGAGAAGAGAGAAAGAAAAGATAAGAGAAAGAAAGATAAATGGAAAGGGGTAAGCTTATGTTAGGTCACGTTTGTTAGAAAGATTAGAGCATTTGAGTATATACTGTGAAAGGGAAGAGTCTACAGCAACAAAGCCAGGACACAAGTTCATGTTGGGTACATTGAGTATTAGAGCCTATTCAACAAGTCCAGGACGGACCGAAACGTCGTCGTCCCTTCAGCTTCTAGTGTGTGGTCTGGTCAACACTAGGAGTGTTCACAGGTGTTGCCAGTAATGCTCACTATGATTCTTCACATCTGTTGCCAGTGATGGCCACTATGAGGCTTAATAACTGTTGCCAGGGATACCCACTAGGAGTTTCCACAGCTGTTGCCAGTGATGGCCAATTGGAGTGTTTACATGTGTTGCCAGTGATGACCACTAGGAGTCTTTACAGCTGTTACCAGTGATGCTCACTAAGAGTCTTCACAGCTGTTGCCAGTGATGCTCACTAAGAGGCTTCATAGCGTTTGACAGTGATGCTCACTAGGAGTCTTTGCAGCTGTTGCCAGTGATACTAAATAAGAGTCTTCACAGCTGTCGCCACTGATGCTCACTAGGATTCTTCATAGCTGTTGCCAGTGATTCCCACTAGGAGTTTTATGAACATAAGAACATAAGAACAAGGGAACTGCAGAAGGCCTATTGGCCCATACGAGGCAGCTCCTATCTATAACCACCCAATCCCACTCATAAACATGTCCAACCCACGCTTGAAACAATCGAGGGGACCCCACCTCCACCACGTTACGCGGTAATTGGTTCCACAAATCAACAACCCTGTTACTGAACCAGTATTTACCCAAGTCTTTCCTAAATCTAAACTTATCCAATTTATACCCATTGTTTCGTGTTCTCTCTTGTGTTGATACTTTTAATACCCTATTAATATCCCCTTTGTTATGTCCATTCATCCACTTGTAAACCTCTATCATGTCATCCCTAACTCTTCGCCTTTCCAGTGAATGCAAATTAAGCTTTGTTAATTTTTCTTTATATGAAAGATTTCTAATTTGGGGAATTAACTTAGTCATCCTACGCTGGAGACGGTCAAGTAAATTTATATCCATTCTATAGTATGACGACCAAAACTGCACTGCATAATCTAAATGGGGCCTAACCAGAGCAAGATATAGCTGAAGAACAACACCAGGTGTCTTGTTACTAACGCTTCGAGTAGTAAATCCCAGTGTCCTATTTGCCTTATTACAAACATTTAGCCATTGATTCTTTTGTTTTAAATTCTTACTAATCATAACTCCCAGATCCCTTTTGCAATCCGCCTTCGCAATTGCAACACCATGAAGCTCGTATCTTGTAACTCTATCATCATTACCTAGCCTCAGAACTTTACATTTATCAGCATTAAACTGCATCTGCGAATCTTTTGACCATTTCAAAACCGTATTTAGATCAACTTGAAGTAATAGTGAGTCTTCTTCCATGTTAATTTCCCCTACCGATTTTTGTATCATCTGCAAATTTGCAGATGTTGCTACTCAAATCTGAATCTAAATCCTTTATATATATTATAAACAACAGAGGTCCCAGGACAGAGCCCTGAGGTACTCCACTAACAACATTTTCCCACTCTGACTTCACTCCATATATACTAACTCTCTGTTTCCGTTGGTATAGCTATGCCCTAATCCAGCTTAATATAGCACCCCCAATACCATGAGCCTCTATCTTTTTAATCAGTCTTTCATGTGGCACTGTATCAAAAGCTTTGCTAAAGTCAAGGTACACGACATCACAATCCTTACCACTATCAACTGCCTCAACTATGCTAGAATAAAAAGATAGCAAATTTGTTAAACATGAATGGCCATTTGTAAAACCATGTTGCGACTCAACTATTAATTAATGTTTTTCAAGATGAAGACGAATTTTATTTGCAATTATCGATTCGAGTAACTTTCCCACAATAGAAGTTAGGCTAATTGGCCGATAGTTTGACGCAAGTGATCTATCTCCTTTCTTGAAAACTGGTACCACATTAGCAACTTTCCATAACTCTGGCACTCTACCTGACTATTGATTTATTAAATATGGTAGACAGTGGGTCGCTAAGCTCCTCTTTTCATTCTTTAAGCACCCTGGCAAACACTTCATCCGGCCCTGGGGATTTGTTTCGCTCGAGTTTTACTATTTGTTTAACTACATCTGTGGGAACCGACCTGTGAGATTTATATTTATTTAATTTATGTGAATTTATATTTACGTTAATTTATATACTTCGATAGCAATTTGTATAATGATAAGTGGACTGTATTTCTGCAATAATCTCTTAATCTCACAAATCGATCCTCTACACATTAGGGGGGTTTATATTTATATATATGCAGCCAATCAAACTACAGTATTAACTACATACATTGAAGAGGTTCCTTATCTTATAGTACAGCAGGTTAGTCCACCAGGTATAACTAGGGTGTAGACACCAAATTATCCTCTTTGAGGTAGCTTCCATCACCCAGTAACTGGTGCACAAAATCTTGCTTCCTCGTCTTGACCTGTCAAAAGGGCGCTAGCTGTAAAGCCAGATTCTATATATGACAGGCTATATCAGAGAAAACACTATGCAATACATGGAACAATGAAGACCTGGCTTAATTACCTTTAGTTTGAGGCGATTTCGTGATCTAACCGGGCCACCCTACCCAATGACATTAATGGCCACTAATGATTGATAATGGGTTTCGGAAAGAACACTTAACTTGATTTGTAGACAGCGTGTTGAAAATGGTACACCTTTAGTTTCCATAACACTACGTCCAAGTAAATTAACAGGAGCCGCATTTGCTCCCTGTGAGCCTCTGGTCTAGTATCAACAATGGCAATGTCTAACACTCCATACTATTGACGCTACTGGCCGACATTGTCCAGATATGATAGGAGCCGAATTTGCTCCACACGTCTCGGAGGTGACACAACAATGGCCGCCCAACACTCCATACTATTGACGCTACTGGCCGACATTGTCCAGATATGATAGGTACCAAATTTGCTCCATGCGTCCCGGAGGTGACAACAACAATGGCTCCCTCCTCCCTCACTCTCACGCCTGGCTTACATTGTCCAGATTTCAGAAAGTGATAGAAGGGTCACATTTACTCTACTTTAATATTGATAATTAAGATAATTTATATAAGATGTTTTATGATGGTAAAGTCCAAAGACTAATGTATTTAAGAACAATTCCCAGCAGAATAGCTGGGGAATTATAATAGTATGTGGTGATGATATCCCATTTTCTATAGACAGTAATTCCACTACAAGATACGTTTTCTATGGGTAACTTGTTTATACAACACAGCTCTTATCTGTCTGTATGATATTATTATTAAATGGTGTCGGATTTTCCGACATAATTCCCCAGGGGCTGCTCACGGGTCGAAGTCCTATTTAGAACAGAGGAACACCGATACTCCTCCTTCGGATTATTAGATTAATTTGATGTTAGTAGTTAGTAATCACACATTTGTGCGTCTGTTCGTACAGGACGGATGTCCCGTACTAGAGTTGCAGGGGTTAGAAGTCTAATGCGATTTCATTTCCCTGTCAACTCTTGAAAGGCTAATATTCAAGCCTAAATACATATTATTTAACCCAGAAGACTGGATGTGATCAAGTACTACAGTCAAGTATGATTCAGGGACTGCAGTGAGATCAGTGACATAGATATAACTTGAAGTTTGTTCAGGTAACTAGTCACTGATATATAAACACTGAGGCCCATGGAATACATCTTGATTAAATAATAAATGTATCAAATCAGTCATCAGATTTATTGGGGTTTAATTTAGTTAATTGATTCAGAAGATTGAATAGCTCATCATTAAAGTAAAGTATGGTTCTGAGACTGCAGTGGGTTCAGTGACATTGGTCGCAGTGACTTGTAGCTGTTTTAGGCTACTGTTCACTGATTTGCCACTGAGGCCTCATGAACTCATCTTCAGCTTTAAATGATGATACTAACATCAACCTCTGTTGGTATAGTCAGCTGTAATCTCCTTAGTATAATGCTACTGGAGAAATATAATCAGCTGACAAATTTAGATTTCTATTGGTATTGTTTATCTGCAGGCATAGGTTTCCTCAGGCTTGATACTGGGCCTGAGAGTAATTTACCTCCTGCAGAGTTTAACATGGTTATACCCTGATATTTAGTAGGGCTACCGATGAATCGATGACAATAGTCTGTCCCTACAAGGAGACCGAAGTCGTTGAGGTGATCAGACTTAATATTATCTGCCAATTTTATTCCTCTATTTCTCAGGAATTTGGCTGTTGCTCTCAGGCCTTGAACTTGTAGGTCTACGGGTATTTTGTCCACCACAATGGCTTGTACTCGACAGACGTACCTGCCTAAGCGTACTGATGGTTGTACCACCTGGTAGACTTGAGGTCCTGCATCTGTTACAAACCCTGAGATGTTGAATGACATCTGGGCTACAGGCCTTAATTGTAATTCATCTGCCAGCTTTTTAGTGATATATGTTCTCTGGGATCCTTGGTCAAACAACCCACGGGTATGGACCTTGGCCCTCTTATTCAGGATGGTAATTTGGGCAGTAGGCAAAGTCGTATTACCTTTAGACTTTGCCGATTGGACACTGTTTGTTTGTTGCACCTTGCAGTACTGTACTGTGGTGGGAATGCTATCTTCCACCTTGGGGTTTGGAGACGTTGTTTTGGTGTCTCTGCACAATGCTGCATGGTGCTGACCTTTGTTACACCTATTACAGGTGTGTAATTGGGTCTCACAGTCCTTGATGTTATGTTTCCTGAGGCACCTCGTGCAATGTTGCAAATCTTTGAGTCGCTCAACACGGGCGTCACTATCAGGAAAATTAGAGCAGTGGTACATTGAATGTTTCTCATTGCAGAACAAACATGTTCCATAGCTTCCAGTACCCTTTGGTGTCACGTTCTTGGATGACACAGTAACTATAGGCTTGGAGGGTCCCACTGCATATACGCCCACACTGCTACTGTTCCACTTTGGTGTTGAATTATATTGTCTAGATTGATTTGGAGTACCTTTGGTACTCTGTGGTTTACTATTATTGGTTTCTGAGGGTTTACTTGGTGGTTTTAATTTGTCATGTGTTCGTAATTGATGAACTACTGACTTTAAACCTTCAGATATATCATTCATGGATAAGATACTTTTATTGTAATGAGCACTCATTTGTCTCAATATGTCCCTAGGTATTTTCTCCTGGACAATTATTTTCAAGACCCACTCAGCCCCGTTTGTATCTGCTGTCAGGCTGAGGGCATTGATCAATGATTCTACCTCCAGCTTGAAGACTTGGAGTGAATCAGCTGAAGCCTCCGGTGGGGGTAAATGCAACAGCTCATGAACTAAATGTGATGTTCTTTCTTCTGGATCAGCATAATTATCCTTGAGGAGTTTTACTGCCAGATCATAGCCGTCATTAGTTAATCTCAGATGGGATACTACTGTTTTAGCCTCACCTGATAATTGGCCTTGCAAATAAGAGAATTTACTACTCTTTGGTAAAGATTGTTTTGAGTCTATAAGGTCAACGAATTTGTTCCAAAATTCGTCCCAATCTTCCTCATCTTTTCCTGAGAAAGTGGGTAAATTAATGGGAGGGAGTCGAGCTTCTGCTTGACTCGTATTAGATGCAACTGTTGTTGTTGTTGTTCTGGGCAATTAATTTGACATAAGACTGTAACGTGGCCTGAGTGTGATCTTCATAATTCGCAAGATCAACCATAATGTCATCTATTTCTGTTTCTGATAAATTGGTGTTGGCAAGTTCAGCCACATATGTTGCTATTTGACATTTGATTTGCTCAAATTTACCTGCAGCTGCTTGATAATAGCTTTCCAGGTCAGCATAATCAACTTGAGATTGTTGTGACAAATCTTCACATTTCTTGATCTGTCTTGTTAAATGGCCTTTAAGACCTGCAAGGGTTCTTTTCATTCTCCCTGCATTATCCATACTGGCTCGATGGTGAAGCCTTGTGGGACTTGTACTTGGGCTGCTCATAATACTGAACAAGCACTGATGGTAGCCTAGGGTAAAATACACTCACTAGGCAATAATCCTACCTCTACTAGAGGTTAGCACTTAAAATTAATACACATTATATATATACAATCATACACACTAATGATTTGAGTGATAAACCAGTGTCACTGGAAGTACCTTTAGGTTAGCTCTTCTATATCACCCTAGGATGGTAGAGACACTAATTAATCACTCAAAGGTGTAATGATCATAAGTAAATTATTATATATACAACTCAATTCGAGTTGATAAAAATTACACCCAAAATAGGGTCTGGACCATTCATTAATGGTGTTAGGTTGTTGAATATAGTACAACTGACTATGGTAATAATGGGACTAGGATGAACGATAATAGTTCAACTAGTCAATGGTTTTATCCTACCCTGTAGTGGGTTGGCAATTAGTAAATATTATACTGTGATCACTAGTGCAATATATATTAAATAATTCTCTATTTGGAGAAATAATATACACAATTATTGATAATAGCCTCTTAATTGCCCCTATAAAACTTCTAATATTATCAAGAAGTATTAAATATTATTAGTGACCTCACGAAATAAACTCCACAAAATTCGTAGATAATCTCTCGCTAAATGTAACACCACGAAATCCGTGAACAATCTCGCGACATAGTCACTAATTTGGCTGGCTTCTATATTAGCACTGTCATTTCACAGAATAACACGCCACCAAATCTGTGGGTGTACATGAAACCGCTGACGAAGCTGATCTGAACTGAGCGGGGCTCGTGAACTCGCACGAGTCAATGCCGCCGTCATTGACTGCTGGCTTTGTTTAAATAACACTGCACTAGTATATTTAATGAATCCACTGGTTAACTGGTTCATCCGGTACTAAGATGACCAAATGTGGGTTCAAAGGATCAAATAATCCGTCATCCAGTTCGAAGATGACCAAATAATGTGGGAACCGACCTGTGAGATTTATATTTATTTAATTTATATGAATTTATATTTACGTTAATTTATATACTTCGATAGCAATTTGTATAATGATAAGTGGACTGTATTTCTGCAATAATCTCTTAATCTCACAAATCGATCCTCTACACATTAGGGGGGTTTATATTTATATATATGCAGCCAATCAAACTACAGTATTAACTACATACATTGAAGAGGTTCCTTATCTTATAGTACAGCAGGTTAGTCCACCAGGTATAACTAGGGTGTAGACACCAAATTATCCTCTTTGAGGTAGCTTCCATCACCCAGTAACTGGTGCACAAAATCTTGCTTCCTCGTCTTGACCTGTCAAAAGGGCGCTAGCTGTAAAGCCAGATTCTATATATGACAGGCTATATCAGAGAAAACACTATGCAGTACATGGAACAATGAAGACCTGGCTTAATTACCTTTAGTTTGAGGCGATTTCGTGATCTAACCGGGCCACCCTACCCAATGACATTAATGGCCACTAATGATAGATAATGGGTTTCGGAAAGAACACTTAACTTGATTTGTAGACAGCGTGTTGAAAATGGTACACCTTTAGTTTCCATAACACTACGTCCAAGTAAATTAACAGGAGCCGCATTTGCTCCCTGTGAGCCTCTGGTCTAGTATCAACAATGGCAATGTCTAACACTCCATACTATTGACTCTACTGGCCGACATTGTCCAGATATGATAGGAGCCGAATTTGCTCCACACGTCTCGGAGGCAACACAACAATGGCCGCCCAACACTCCATACTATTGACGCTACTGGCCGACATTGTCCAGATATGATAGGTGCCAAATTTGCTCCATGCGTCCCGGAGGTGACAACAACAATGGCTCCCTCCTCCCTCACTCTGACGCCTGGCTTACATTGTCCAGATTTCAGAAAGTGATAGAAGGGTCACATTTACTCTACTTTAATATTGATAATTAAGTTAATTTATATAAGATGTTTTATGATGGTAAAGTCCAAAGACTAATGTATTTAAGAACAATTCCCAGCAGAATAGCTGGTGAATTATAATAGTATGTGGTGATGATATCCCGTTTTCTATAGACGGTAATTCCACTACAAGTTACGTTTTCTATGGGTAACTTGTTTATACAACACAGCTCTTATCTGTCTGTATGATATTATTATTAAATGGTGTCTGATTTTCCGACAACATCCTCCCTGGTAAGTGCTAAACTAGTCAACCTGTCCTCGACCCCACCCACATAGACTTGTTCGGCTGAAGGCATATTGTTAAGTTCCTCTTTAGTAAATACAGATATAAAATATTTATTAAAAATACTACTCATCTCTTCATCACTCTCTGTTATTTGACCTGTCTCAGTTTTTAATGGACCTATCCTTTTCCTAATCTTTGTCCGGTATAACTGGAAAAACCCTTTAGGATTTATCTATGCTTGCTCTGCTATGCGAACTTCATTGTTTCTTTTTGCTTTCCTTATCTCTTTTTTAGTATTTCTAACCAGTTGTACGAATTCCTGTTCTAAACTGACTTCCCCATTCTTAATCCTTTTGTACCACGCTCTCTTTTTACCTATAAGGTTCTTCAGATCCTTTGTTATCCACTTTGGATCATTAGTATTCGATCTATTCAATTTATATGGTATACTACATTCGTGGGCTTTGGTTAGAATATTTTTAAATAGGTTATATTTTGAATCCACATCGAAAACCCCTTTTACGTCACCTATCGCTGGATTCACGTCTAGCTCCAATGCCGGCCCACACCTCATACCCAAGACTGCAATCTATTTGCCCCAAAAAATTTCTTAGGCTATTGAAATCAGCTTTTCGAAAATCAGGCACTTTAACAGAATTTTCTCCTACAGATCTATTCCATTCAATGCTAAATCTGATTTCTTTATGATCACTGTTCCCTAGCTCACTCCCTATTTCGATGTCCTTAATTTGTGTTTCCCTGTTAGTTAACACTAAATCTAAATTATTATTTCCCCCGCGTTGGTTCCTTAATGTGTTGCGTAAGAAAGCAATCGTCAATTAATTCTAGAAAATCTTCTGCTTCCTTATTCCCTGTTTTGTTCAACCAGTTTATTCCGCTAAAATTAAAGTCACCCATGACATAAATACTGTTAGATCTAGATGCTCTAGATATCTCATCCCATAGATGCTTTGCTTCCATTCTGTTTAAATTTGGTGGCCTATATATAACTCCTGTTATAATATTATTTGCTTTTTCGTTTAATTCTATCCAAATAGTTTCCGTATGTGACTCAGTTTTGATTCCCTCTTTGAGACTACATTTCAAATTGTCCCTAACATATATAACATAACTGCCCGAAACGCTTAGCGTAATAGTGGCTTTAGGCATTGTATGTACTAGCTCTATCTATTAATCCAACAAACTTTGTAAAATCTCTTGTATGTATGTACCTTACCTAAATAAACATTTATTTATCGATACGTGTAGTATCAACTTCGTGTTGGCATATTTTCCTATCCCAGGTTCTCCATTGCAAAACAAGTTTTCAGGACCTTACCGCATCAAGGAGTGCAGGAACAATCACAACTACGTTCTTGAGACTCCAAATAGGCGGCGGAGGACCCAGTTGCGCCACGTCAACCTCCTGAAGCAGTATCAAGGTACTCCCCCTACTATGTTGGTATCATTATCCACCTTTAAAGGTCCATACCTCCACAGTGAGACCTTCCCTGCTTCTCCTCCCGAAAGCACTAACACTGAGTCAGTGCCTTCCAACTCGGAAATCCTAACTAATCTTCATACCTATTTGCAGGACAGTAATAGTGCTCCTCTCATCAGAATCTTCAAGGAACATCAGAAGTTGTTCAGCTATGATCCACAGGAGTGTAATGTGGTTCAGCACGACATCCAGCTACTCCCTGACACCCGGCCGATTCGTCAACCTTTCTACAGAATCAGCCCGAGCAAAAAGCTCGGGCTGATTTGCTTCCCTCGGGAAGTCATGCGTGCTGAGGTACAGTACCTCCTGGATCATGGGCTGGACACCCCTTGTGAGTCCCCTTGGGCCTCACCCTGCATCTTGCTGCCGAAACCGCAAGGTAAAGTGAGGTTGTGTACTGATTACCGGAAATTGAATCTTGTGACTATCAAGGATGCTTATCCATTACGTACAATAGATGACATCCTTGACGCCATTGGTAATGCTCGGTATCTATCAAAGTTAGACTTGCTCAAGGGATACTACCAAGTATGTTTGACAGAGCGAGCTAAGGAAATATCTGCCTTTACCACTCCCTTTGGCCTTTACAGATACGAACGCCTTCCATTTGGACTATGTAATGCCCCGGCCACCTTCCAGCGAGCCGTCAACCACGTCATCCAGGGCTTAGATAACACCTACGCCCACTTGGATGACATCGTTGTGGCAACCAACACCTGGAGCGAACATCTGCTCCAGCTGCAACGATTGTTTGCCAAGCTCCTGACAGCCGGCCTCCCTATCAACTTGGGCAAGTCCATCTTTGCCAAAGGTAAAGTGCGTTATCTTGGTCATGAGATGTGGCAGCATAGCTCCGTTAAACATACATACCCAAGCCATCCAGCATTACCCACAGCCTACCACCAGGAAGCAGCTCCTGCGCTTCCTTGGTCTTGCCTCCTACTACCGTAGGTTTGTGAAGAATTTTAGTACGGTGGCGACACCTTTGATCACTTTAACCAGCCCCAAGCAACGGTATAATTTGACCATTCAGCAGACCATTGCTTTTGAACAACTTAAATTCCTGCTCTGTTCTAATCCAATTCTCGCCTCGCCAGATATCACGAAGCCTTTCATCCTCCATGTCGACACCAGTGGTACCGGCATCGGGGGTGTCCTGATGCAACAACGAGGCGAGAATGTTTTACCTGTTAGCTACTACAGCTACAAGTTAAAAACACACCAGAAGAATAGGCTGGCCGTTTTTCTGGTTTTATAGTAAATCGTCAGTTGTATCTTCTGATTTTTGTCTGTAGGGATAACGTTTCTACTGACAATATCTTTCATGACCCCTTCCTCCGTTTTATGGACTGTGGAAAAGAAGTTCCTGTAAAATAGTCTAATAGGGGGTATAGGTGTTGTGTTAGTTGTCGCTTCAGAGGTTGCATGGCGTTTCACTTTCCTTCTTATGATGTCTTCGACGAAACCATTGGAGAAGCCGTTGTTGACTAGGACCTGCCTTACCCTACAGAGTTCTTCGTCGACTTGCTTCCATTCTGAGCTGTGGCTGAGGGCACGGTCGACATAAGCGTTAACAACACTCCTCTTGTACCTGTCCGGGCAGTCACTGTTGGCATTCAGGCACATTCCTATGTTTGTTTCCTTAGTGTAGACTGCAGTGTGGAAAACTCCGCTCCTTTCCATGACTGTTACATCTAGAATGGGCAGCTTCCCATCCTTCTCCATCTCGTAAGTGAAACGCAACACAGAATTCTGCTCAAATGCCTCCTTCAGCTCCTGCAGATGTCTGACATCAGGTACCTGTGTAAAAATGTCGTCAACATACCTGCAGTATATGGCCGGTTTCAAGTTCATGTCGACTAAGACTTTTTGCTCGATGGTCCCCATGTAGAAGTTTGCAAACAGGACACCTAGGGGAGAACCCATGGCGACCCCATCTACATCCGGGCTCAAGAAGGGTGCCTCTTTAGTACAAGCTTGGAGTAGTTTCCTTAGACTGTTTTCTGGTATGTCAAGAGGAGTACAAGCTGGATCACGGTACACTCTGTCGGCTATCATCCCGATTGTTTCATCCACAGGTACGTTGGTAAACAGAGATTCTACGTCCAACGAGGCTCTTATCCCTGTGGCCCGTGTTCCCTGCAGCAAGTCAACAAATTCCTTTGGAGACTTCAGGCTGAAGGCGCAAGGGACATAAGGAGTCAGCAAGCAGTTGAGTCGTTTCGCCAGTCTGCACGTGGGTGTGGGTATCTGGCTGATGATTGGCCGAAGTGGGTTTCCAGGCTTGTGTGTCTTGACATTTCCATACGCGTATCCAGGCTTATATTCCCCAATAATCTTTGGCAAATGGAGTCTAGATTTCTTGGCGTTCACAGTTTTAATCAATTTGTTGACCTTTGCTTTCAATTCGGCTGTAGTGTCCTTCGTTACCCTTTCGAATTTAGTTTGGTCAGAGAGAATGAGGTTCATTTTCGCTACAAATTCGTCTTTTTTAAGAATGACGTATATTGGCGACTTGTCACCTCTCCTGACGACTATCTCCTTGTTCTCACGAAGGCTCTTAGCTGCCGCTTTGAGCTCGGGGGAAAGTATGGTGCTTCTGTAATTGCCTCGATTCTTTCCTCCTTCCGCAATAAGTTCTGCTTGTAAGGTGTCTGTTAAATAGCATTTAACATAGCAGTTAACAATTTAACTGCTGTAATTTGATTTATAGTTCATTCTGGCAGTGTAATTTTATTATAATTTTGTTTAGTTTACCATGTCTTTGCCTTTTCTTACTTATTTTAAATCTTGACATTGTACATTTGAATAATCTTTTTATTTAGGATATATAATATATTTTTTGGTATTTAGATTTGTTTAATATTTGAGTTTTTATAAGATTTTGGTTAGTACTTTATAATTGTCGATTATTCTGCTTGGATTTTTTATACATTTTTTGTAGAATTGTAGTCATTATATGAATATTTGTAATAGTGTTTAGTATCGATGTGTTAACTATCAAGTTTCACTCCTGTTGATCACTTCGCGTAAGTTTAATAGTATGATTTGTTTTAGTAGTTATAAAATTCCTCATGTAATTTAATGGATTTTTTAATTAGCTTTTATTTATGTGACAGTTAATAAGTTTTATTTGTATTGATCAATTTAAGTAAGCTTAAGTGTTTTGTTTTTTAATCATGTACCTCTCTTTGATAGGCAACTGTATTCAGTATGAGTTCTTTGTTTACTAGTTGTTTGATTGTGATTTCTGTTTTTTTCTTTTAGATCTGATAATGAATACGAGAAGTATTCGAAACGTTATGCATTTTAAAGTAAAGAATCTGAAACAAGATGTTCAGTATATCCCTGGTTTTCCTATTCATCTTAAAATTAAGATTCCCAAAGGAAACATCGATCATAAATAAATATATATATATATATATATATATATATATATATATATATATATATATATATATATATATATAAATGAGCGTTGCAGTTGCTCAGTTTGGTTATATGGAAAAGGAAAAAAAAGAGTAAGCGCACATTTCTAATATGTTTAATTTCACAATGCTAGTGGGTATACACTATTTTTTGTTGTTCCATTGTCTGTGGATATATAGAGATTGTCTGGTTTACCGACTCTAGAACACGCTACGTATAATTGTCCATGTGAGATGCAATCTGTGCCTAAATATAAACCTCACAATTCTAAAGATTGGCCCAGAGCTATGTTGATTTTAACTGTAAACACCAATCTAACAGAAAATTACAATTTCTTAAATTGAAATGGCATATTTGATGGAATCATAGAAATGCGAGGAATGAGGACATCTTCACCTTTGAAAGGTCCTGTCAATATTGTTGTTTCTACGACGTTGCTGATTTAATTTTTTTTACTGCAAGGGGCGTGGGGTTGCAAAGTTTTTTCTGGTTGATATATCGCAACATGATAATTGGCACGCCGATTTTCAATTGCTGTATGTGTGATGGTTTCCCTGGCATATCGAGTGAAATAAAAAATTCTGTTTGATAATTAACTTCATTTGCTTCCTCAACAGTGACGACGGAATTGTATGTGACTGCCTCGCTTTTAATGTTAGATTGAACAATATTGTTAAGTTCGTATACGTCTTTGTTCATGGCCGCAAGAATAGCTTGTTCATTCAGCGAATCGTGATTCTTATAATTGGTTTGAATAATGGGAAATACTTTTTCAACCAATTTTCTACACTAAATTGTAGAAGTTATGTGGTAATGAAATTCGTCCTGAGGTCAGATCAACCGGCACGTTTCCGTTCCCATTTTCCAGAAACTGGTGTGAGAATATCTCAGCTGATGGATGGTTTTGCAGCTGGACACGCGTATTTGTGGTTAATTTTAATGTATTTACGTGGCCCCACAAAGTGGAGTATTTCAGGCAAGCGTTTATTTCGTTTGCTGGTGTCGATCGAGGAATTACAGGTAATGTTTGCCTGAAATCTCCTGCAAGCAACATTAATGCGTTCCCAAATGGTCTGATGTTTCCACGCAAATCTTGCAATGATCAATCAAGAGCCTTGAGCGATTTTTTGTGGGCCATTGTGCATTCATCCCAAACAATATGTTTACATTTCTGCAATACTTTTCCCATTCCTGATGCTTTGGAAATGTTGCACGTGGGAGTTAAAATGAATTGCATGTTCAATGGCAATTTTAAAGCCGAAGTAGCAGTTCTTCCAACTGGTAGCAATGTCGCAGATTTTCCGAACGATGCAAGAGCTAAGGTTATGCCATTTTGAGATCGAAATGCTGCCAGAATCAATCTAATTAGGAAGGTTTTATCGTTCCTCCTGGCGCATCTAGGAAGATTTCTCCAAACCCGTTATTGACAGTTTGAATTGTTTGATTGTAAATGCCTTTTTACTCATGCGTTAGCTTAGGAATATTTGATTACACGTACGACAACAGATCACCCGTGATGTAATTTTGTTCGCGGCGCAATTCTACATCGAACGAAGCAGCAGGAGGCATTCGATGAAGGCATTTCCAATTGATTTAGAACTTTGTTCACGATTTCTAAGTACAAACCATCAATCATTATCAACGCTTCGTTGTAGATTTCTGCTGTGAAATCCATGTTCATATATGAATTTTCCTTGAGTATTTGATGGACAATATCTTAAACCATGTGCGATTTATATTTCTCCCATAACTCTTTTGGAGATGAAGTAGAGCAGGCGGTCAATATGATTGCAAACAATGCACAAATTTGATTTGGATGTGACGTGTTGGACGCGTCATTAATGCATACATCCCAGTGTCTGTCGTTCTCCAATAAATTTAGAGCTTGACATGCACTACGGAAAGTGACATGTGTTACGTCGTTGACAAACCTCAATGGTTGGAAAGACGTTGGACTGGGCACATTTTCCAACAGCATACAAAGAAAGAAGCATTCATTTTGATTGGGATGCACGGCGTACAGTCTGCCTATCGTAGTTTATCTGAATATGCCAGGTTGTCCGTTGACTCGCTTTCCTTGTTTGTGTCTTTCAAATGATTCTCTACTGGCAGTCCATGTGTAATAGGTAGTGTTGGGAAGAAAGTTTACTCTCTATTTATTTATTGATGTTTAATTAATAGATTAATTTAAATTAATCGAAGGACCACCCTATTTTTACAGAAAAGGGAAACAGATAAAGGAATCGTAGGTAAGGACTGAAATACCAGTGCCTATGGATAATGGAACTATTAAGAGTTATTCTTCAAATCTTACTGAACTGTATATTAAATTAATGTTCGAAAATAAACTTTCCTTCCTTCACAAAATGGGGGGGGGGGTTAATACCAGAAGTAAAATACTCCCAGTACGCTTCATCGAGGCTGGTTCTTCCTGGAATAAAATTAGTAATTCTTACTAAGTTGTATACAAATAAACATTAAATAAATTGGTTAGTAACAAGAATATTATATGATGGTTAAATAAGAAATCATTCTCATTTAAATTTCATGAGGCTATCAAATTGTACTAGATGTCTCAAATCATATAAACGAATTAATCATCAGTCAAGAATTTATATTCTTGACTGGTGATTAGTTATCAACGTCAATCAATGAAAGAAAAATAACTGGAAAAGGATTCAGCTGCATAGCTGTGATAGTGAACGGAGAGGTAGAGGTGTGATAGCGTCGTCTGGTACTTGCTGCAACACGTGTGCCCGAGCATGGCGTGGGAAAGTGAAAGGACCACGGCCGCTTTCAACACAAGCTGAAATTCCAATTAAATGTACTAATTGTTTACACCAAATATCCTGTGTCATCACTATTCAATAAAAGGAATAGAATTAATTCCTTGTGGACGTACTTGTTGCTTGGGTAGGTCATGAGGCGTAACGATGGAAAGTACAAAGTAAAAATTATACAGAGATCTCATAATATAAATAATACTAAAGCACTTAACCTGCTGGTTGTCCACCGAAGCAATCCTTAGATTGCTACTGGAGCAATTGGACGCTCAAGGCCGATTAACTGCAAGGGCCTATCGTAGAATTGATGGAAATTCGACTCTCCCTGGACGCTCGTTGTACTTTGATGGCGTCACGCTCTCCAGTCCAAGCGCTAGTAGCGTCTCCACGCCTCCTTCCCTCAACCCTCCTCACGCATTCGCAATAGAATTTAGTAACGCACAGAAGATTCTTTTCGCGTAATAACTTTACGTAATGCGTTAATGAGAAAAGGGTTGCAATTGTAGGGAATTAAATAATATCTATATTCTCGTTAAATGGTGTTAATCGCAAAATGGAGAGAATTTCTATTTCCTCCATAGCGTTCGTATGTAACAGATAAAACTGCTATTTAGTGATAATCTTAGTTAATAACTCTCGTTTGTGGGATCATTAGGAGTTATATTATCCGTAGTTATTTATCGCACGGAATACTGATAAAATTAGAGAACCATATTCAATTCTCTAACATATTGGTAATAAATATGTTTAGATAGACATTATCTAATGCAATCCTTCCTCTCGATGTCGTGAGAATTTCAGTAATAAATGCTCAGATAAAGAAATATTAATTTATGTTAGCACTACAGTTAGTAGAGTTAATAGTTACTGTACTTAGCATACAATAGTGATGTATTAAGATACAATAGTAATGTATCAGTGTTGGAAATTTCCAACACATAGTCACCTCCGAATACAGCAGTGTTTTCGCAAACGCGTCATTTTGATATAACGTGTAGAAAGCAGTTAACGTTGTAGCCGGTGGATTCATAGCTGTTTGTTGCACATTTGCAGCTGTGAAATAAACGTGTTGTCCATTTTCTTGTTTTCAAAACTAAGACAAAAAGTACTAACGAAATATTTCCATTCAAGCACAGATCAGTCGACACAGCTCAATTTCACCATCAGTTGCACTGAAAAATAAGATCAACAGTTAAAAAAACGAATAGAAAAACAATGAAAAAAAGAAACAAATAAGCTATACCCACGAAATGAACGGTATGGTAAATCACACAGCTCAATTCCAACACAACGTCACACTAAATAATTCAATCAAAATGAAAATGAATCAACGTCACACTAAATAATTCAATTAAAATGAAAATGAATCAAAATCTATGAAAATTAAAAAATGGCAACTTACAAAAACATCGTGTTTTGCTCTTACGTGATCTTACTTACGTGCGCTATTTTTCAAAAACGCATTTTTTTACGTGTCATAGGTGTGGCATCTAAATAGTAGGTATATAAAAACATGCACATATTCGAATGGAACGTTGTATCAAAATTTCAAAGCAATCGGTGAAGAACTTTTGGAGATTATAGTGTGTGTTGCTCTTATGTCCAACATATGGCGCTGTTTAAAAAAAACGGTTTTTTCCAGTCACAGGTGAGGCATGTATATAGTAGGTATATAAAAACACTCACCAATTCGAATGCAATGGTGTGTCAAATTTTCAAAGCAATCGGTAATGAGGTTTCTAAGATTTCCCTCGCATGAAAAACACACGAAAAACACAGCTTTAAAAAAAATATATTTTTCCCCGTCACCGACGTGACATCTATATAATATGCATATAAAAACCCGCTCAGATGCTAATGGAACGTTGTGTAAAAAATTCAAGGTAATCGGTGAACACTTTTCAGAGATTAGCAATTTTGAACAAGCAAACATTTCCATTTTTATTTACATATATATATATATATATATATATATATATATATATATATATATATATATATATATATATATATATATATATATATATATATATATATATGTCGTACCTAGTAGCCAGAATGCACTTCTCGGCCTACTATGCAAGGCCCGATTTGCCTAATAAGTCAAATTTTCATGAATTAATATATTTTCTCTAATTTTTTTCTTATGAAATGATAAAGCTACCCATTTCATTATGTATGAGGTCAATTTTTTTTATTGGAGTTAAAATTAACGTAGATATAGGACCGAACCTAACCACCTAACCTAACCTAACCTAACCTATCTTTATAGGTTAGGTTAGGTTAGGTAGCCTAAAAAGTTAGGTTAGGTTAGGTTAGGTAGGTTAGGTAGTCGAAAAACAATTAATTTATGAAAACTTGGCTTATTAGGCAAATTGGGCCTTGCATAGTAGGCTGAGAAGTGCGTTCTGGCTACTAGGTACGACATATATATATGTGTGTGTGTGTGTGTTAATTTTCTAAGTGTAGTTACAGGATGATAGCTACGCTCGTGATGTCCCGTCTTCCCAGCACTCTTTGTTATATAACGCTTTGACACTACTGACGGTCTTGGCCTCCACCACCTTCTCACCTAATTTGTTCCAACCGGCTACCACTCTGTTTGCGAAAGTGAATTTTCTTACATTTCTTCGGCATCTGTGTTTAGCTAGTTTAAATCTATGACCTCATGTTCTTAAAGTTCCAGGTCTCAGGAAATCTTCCCTATCGATTTTATCAATTCCTGTTACTATTTTGTATGTAGTGATCATATCACCTCTTTTTCTTCTGTCTTCTAATTTTGCCATATTTAATGCCTCTAACCTCTCCTCGTAGCTCTTGCCTTTCAGTTCTGGGAGCCACTTAGTAGTATGTCTTTGCACCTTTTCCAGTTTGTTGATGTTCTTCACACAACCGCTGCATATTCTAGCTTTGGCATAACATAAGTCGTGAACAATTTCTTTAGTATATCGCCATCCATGTATTTCAAAGCAATTCTGAAGTTAGAAAGCGTGGCATAGGCTCCTCGCACAATATTCTTTATGTGGTCCTCAGGTGATAGTTTTCTATCTAGAACCACCCCTAGATCTCTCTCTTTATCAGAATTCTTTAAAGATTTCTCACATAATATATAGGTTGTGTGGGGTCTATGTTATCCTATTCCACAGTCCATAACATGGCATTTATTAACATTAAATTCTATTTGCCAAGTGGTGCTCCATATACTTATTTTGTCCAGGTCATCTTGAAGGGCATGACAATCATCTAAGTTTCTTATCCTTGATATTATCATAGCATCATCAGCAAACATGTTCATATAATTCTGTATACCAACTGGTAGATCATTTATGTAGACAATAAACATCACTGGTGCAAGAACTGAACCCTGTGGTATTCCACTTGTGACATTTCTCCAATCCGATACATTGCCTCTGATTACTGCCCTCATTTTTCTATCCGTCAGAATATTTTTCATCCGTGTTAGAAGCTTACCTGTCACCCCCCCCCCCAATATTTTCCAGTTTCCAGAACAACCTCTTATGTGGAACTCTGTCGAAAGCCTTTTTTAGGTCCAGATAGATGCAGTCAACCCAACCATCTCTTTCCTGTAATATCTCTGTGGCTCGATCATAGAAACTGAGTAAATTCGATACACAGGATCTTCCAGATCGAAAACCATACTGTCTGTCTGATATATCATTTCTCTCCAGGTGTTCTACCCATTTAGTTTTAATTATTTTTTCCAATATTTTGACTATTACACTTGTCAATGATACCGGTCTATAATTAAGGGGGTCTTCCCTGCTTCCACTTTTGTAGATTGGAACTATGGTAGCCATTTTCCACACATCATCTACAACTCCTGTAAACAGGGATGTCTGAAAAATCAGTTGAAGTGGAATGCTGAGCTCAGGTGCACATTCTCTCAGAACCCATGGTGAAACTCCATCTGGACCAACTGCTTTGTTCTTATTTAGCTCCTTGAGCATTTTTTTCACTTCGTCTCTAGACACCTTTATGTGGTCTGTGTTGTTCTCTGGAATTCTTATTGGATCTGGTTCCCTGAAGATTTCATTTTGTACAAACACACTTTGGAACTTTTCGTTTAATGTTTCACACATTTCCTTTTCATTTCCCGTGAATCTATTTCCCATTTTCAACCTCTGAATATTATCCTTTACCTGCAATTTGTTGTTTTTGAATTTATAGAATAGACCTGGTTCTGTTTTACATTTTTCTGCAATCCCTTTTTCAAAATTTCTTTCTGCCTCTCTAATCACTGCCGTGTAGTTGTTTCTCGCATCTTTGTATCGCTGGTATGTTTGGGGGTTTGGCCTCTTCCTGTATTGATTCCATTTTTGTGTCTTTTGGTCTTTAGCCCTCTCGCAATTTCTGTTGAACCAATCCTTTTTCCTAGTTCTGCTTCTCTTTTGGTATAATTTTGTTTGTGCCTTTATCATATATTTCACAAAACTTGACATACATCTCATTCACTTCCTTGCCTAGCAACAAGTCTATCCAATTATACTCACTAAAAAATTTTCTAAGGTTGCCATAATGTCCTCTCCTAAAGTCAGGTTTTTCAATTTCATCAACCTTCATATTTCCTTCCAGATTATAACGCATTGCATACTTTATTTCCAAAAAGACATGGTCACTTTTACCCAAGGGAGGAAGGTACTGAATGTCAAATGTTTCTTCCTCCTTCCTGGTAAATATCAAATCTAGCATGGAGGGAACGTCCCCTTCCCTCATCCTCGTAGCTTGTTTAACATGTTGATACAAGAATGTTTCCAGGATGAGGTTTACAAATTTAAAGGTCCAAAAATCTTCTGTTTTAGCTTCATATGCTTCCCAGTCTATGGATTTCAAGTTGAAGTCGCCGACTATCAACAGTCGTGAACTATCGTTATCCGCTCTCGCTATGATCTCTCTCATTATTGTTATAAGACCTTCTCGTTTACTATCTAGCTCCTCCTTTGACCATGTGCTGATTGAAAGCAGCACATATAATAATGGACATAAGGTAAATTATTCGTAGGCTTTCTTGAGCACATGGTCAAATGTGTGTGTGTGTGTGTGTGTGTGTGTAGGCAAATGTACAAAGAACTCACTCTCCTGTGAAGTGACTCGAACCTTGAAAAGCTAGGTATTTGCGCACCTTGACATAACCAGTGCCCTACCTCTATACAACGCAGATCGTTAAAAAGAGGCAAAAAGTCGGGACTAATTGGATAACAAAGCTTGAGACCAATAGAATCAATATTCTTAAACACTTCATATAAGAATTCAGTACTAAGAACCCGGAGCTCTTAGATGCATAGAGGAATTTTTTTCACGTTGTATCTATGCCCTGGGAAATAAAGGACATAAGGTAAACTATTCGTAGGCTTTCTGTAAACACTAAACTTTAGTGAAAAATCTTCCTTTGAATAAGTACATCTAATAATGGCAAATATTTTTCAATTTCAGTCTCCATAATAAATTTTATAGAGGTGACTTGATCATTAAGTTTAGCTACAAATTCGTCTGTATTTACATCTATAGGCCATATACACAAAATATTATCAACATATCTAAACCGTGGAATGATTCCAGGGATAAGTTTTGAGTTTGAACGAGTTTGAACGAGTTTGAAAGCAATGGCGATAAAGGATTCCCCACTGACATTCCGAAAGTCTGTAAATAATACTCATTATAACAGGTAAATTAACATTCTTTTATGCACAACTTAACAAGATTGACAACAATATCAGCAGAAAGAGGTGAACCATGATTCGTTAATTCATGAGCAAGATAATCAAGAATGTCATCAAGAGGAACCTTTTTAAACAAAGAACAAACGTCAAAACTGATTAACTTGAAATCAGGAGTGATTGGAACACTATTCAATTTGTTAACTAATTCAAGAGAATTGGTCAAATGAGAAGAGGAAATAGTTCCTAACAATGGGGACAAGATTTTGCTAAGCCATTTAGAAATCATGTTTGAAATGGACCCCACAGAACTAATGATAGGCGTCATGGGATAGTTATGTTTATGAGTCTTGACAAGTCTATAGAGATATGGTAATGAAGGGGATGAGGTACTAAATTTAATTAGAAGATCCTTATGGTTACTTAACAACTTCCTCAAGCTGCTATTGAAGAACTTGATGATGTCATCAAGAGGATTTTTCTGAGTTTGGTGTATGTTGCAGAATCTTAGAAGAAATCATTCATTTTCGAAATATATTCCTCCTTGTTTAGAATAACAACAGTGCAGGATTTATCAGCCTTTGTTATATGAATGGAGGAGTCGGCTCTTAACTCCTGTAAGCTTCGTCAGAACCTTACTGGGAAATCATATGTTTGAGGCGTTAACATTGAACAATAAACAATACCTTTAACAAGGTTTAGGTTTTGTGGAGAGAGACAGTTTTGTTTTTTAAGCTTTAACAATGAACTAGCAATCTTAACTGCAGAAGCTTAATTTGAAATGGCAAATGACACCATAACCCAAAGCAGAACCACATTTTCACATATCGACTTGGATGACAAATTCAACACGTTGTTTGGATTGGATTTCTTTGTCCAATCACTATTTTAATCAGACTTTCTAACTTGCACTTTAGAATTTTTTGTAACTGATTAATTTTTCTGCTTAGGTTACTATATATTTCATCCATCAGAGGATTTTTCCAGTCCAAAGGTAAAGCGTGATGAGAGTTTCTTTTGGCTGCATCCAAGCTCTTGAAAACAAAACGTTCACTTGATTTTATAACTTCAATGTGTTTTTTTTTAAATTGTAGCACAGAAATCCCTGAACGGATCATCACCTAATTTGATGAGTCGGGCAGGTAGTAAAGACTTGGGTGAAACTTAATTATATGTATTGATTAATTACGAAAATACTGTTGGTAAACTATGAGTTACAAACAGCCATCGTAGTGATAATTGTGTAATTTATAAAATACCTTGTAAAGACTGTAATAGGTTCTATGTTAGGCAAACATCTAAAGATTTGAAATGTAGAATTTCGCAACATAAATACTATATAAGACAGGGTCTGTTGTCTATGCTTTGTCTGTTCATTTGTCAGAAAATTCTCACCAAATTGATTGGGAGATGGCTTCTTCAACAGCGAATTATAAAAGCACTTTCAATCAATTCTCGCCAAATTGATTGGGTGATGACTTATTCAATAGCGAATTATAAAAGCACTTTCAATAGGAACATAATTAAATCGGCTCTAATATAGACTGCAAAATCACGTGATATGAGCATTAGCAGTGGTTTATAATTTAGATCCATTTTTGATTGATCAGTTATATGGTGATTTGGGTAGGATTATTGATACACATTTGTTTCACTAATTCATTGCTAATATACACAATCCTAGGCTATTATTATCCATGTATAGGACTACTGGCCCATAGGATGCAGCTCGTATTTATATCCGCCTAATCCCATTCATATATTTGTCATTGTGCCTCACTTCACCGTCTCTCCTGCCTATATGTGCCCAAACTTACTGACTTGTAAATCATTCCTTCTGAAGATGTATTATTAAAATACGAAAGTACTTAAAGAAATTCCAGTTTCAATTCTTCCTCCGTTGTTTGGCAGTCACATTTTTCATCATGTGTTAATTTTCGTGATTTACACACACATACTCACACACACACACACACACACACACACACACACACACACACACACACACACACACACACACACACACACACACACACACACACACACACAGGCAGGTCCAATAAGGCCTTGAATAAAACTTGTCATTAGCATCAAGGTGTGAAATCTGACAGCAGCGCAACGTCATAGGATTATCTAACGTTGCTGGCTACACAATGAGGTCATGTATTCTCTCGTATCTTTGCTTATTTTCCCCTTGCTAATATATTCAATTAATTAATCATACCTCACCTCGCCTAATCATCCCAACCTAACCATCCTAATCTTATCATCTTATCCTAACATATTACACCCACACGAACATACGTGCACACTCACACGTGAGCTACGAGGAGAGACTACGGAAATAAAACCTCACTTCGTTGGAAGACAGAAGAGTTAGGGGGGACATGATCACCACTTTCAAGATTCTCAAGGGAATCGACAGGGTAGATAAAGATAGGTTATTTAACACAATGGGCACACGCACTAGGGGACACAGGTGGAAACTGAGTGCCCAAATGAGCCACAGAGATAATAGAAAGAAGTTTTTTAGTGTCAGAGTGGTTGACAAATGGAATGCATTAGGAAGTAATGTGGTGGAGGCTGACTCCATACACAGTTTCAAGTGTAGATATGATAGAGCCCAGTAGGCTCAGGAACCTGTACACCTGTAGATTGACGGTTGAGAGGCGGGACCAAAGAGCCAGAGCTCAACCCCCGCAAGCACAATTAGGTGAGTACACACACACACACACACACACACACACACACACACACACACACACACACACACACACACACACACACACACACACACACACACACACACACACACACACACACATACGATATGGAACTACCTAACAGGAAGGAGCCAGAGAGTTACGGTAAGGGGCGAGAAGTCGGACTGGGAAACAGTGACGAGTTGAGTACCTCAAGGATCGGTGCTGGGACCAATTCTATTTCTAATATATGTTAACGACATGTTTACAGGAGTAGAGTCCTACATGTCGATGTTCGCGGATGATGCAAAGTTGATGAGAAGAGATGTGACAGATGAGGATTTTAGGATCCACCAAGAGGACTTGAACAGGTTGCAGAGATGGTCAAAGAAATGGATACTGCAGTTCAACACGAGCAAATGTAAAGGTATGGAAATAGGACTAGGTGATAAGAGACCAAAGGGACAGTACACAATGAAGGGGAACTGCCTACCTGTGACGACGCGATAAAAGAGACCTGGGCGTGGATGTAACACCTAATCTATCTCCTGAGGCACATATCAATAGGATAACGACAGCAGCGTACTCTACACTGGCAAAAGTTACAACATCATTCACAAACCTAAACTAGGAGGCATTTAGGGCGCTTTACACTGCCTACGTGAGGCCAGTCTTAGAGTATGCTGCCTCATCATGGAGTCTCCATCTGAAGAAACACATAAGGAAACTGGAAAAGGTTCAAAAGTTTGCAACGCGACTCGTCCCAGCGTTACGAGGGAAGGGGTATGATAAGCATCTGAAGGAGCTGAGTCTTACGACACCAGAAAAGAGAGGGGAGAGGGGGGTATATGATAGGAACGTATATGATACTTAGGGGAATTGACAGAGTGGACATAGACGAAATGTTCACGAGGAATAGTCACAGAACAAGGAGACATGTGTGCAAGCTGGAAACTCAGATGAGTCACAGATATGTTAGGAAGTTTTCTTTTAGCGTGAGAGTAGTGTAAAAATGGAATGCACTGAAGGAGAATGTTGTGGAAGCAAATTCTATTCACAATTTTAAAACTAGGTATGATAGGACTGGAGTCATTGCTGTAAACAACCGATAGCTCGAAAAGCGGGATCCAAGAGTCAGTGCTCGATCCTGCAAACACAAATAGGTGAGTACAGGTGTATGTGTGTGTAATGGTCTAGAAAATGGGTAGTAAAGTTCAACTCAGGAAAGTGTAAAGAAATGAAATTAAGCAAAGGGAGCAAGAGGCTAAACACAAGGTACCATCTGGGAGGCGAAATTCTGCAAGATTCAAATAGAGAGAAAGATCTGGGGGTTGATATCACACCCAACCTGTCTCCATAAGCCCACGTCAAAAGAATATTATCAGCGACATATGCTAGGTTGGCCAACATGAGAACTGTATTTAGAAACTTGTGTAAGGAATCGTTCAGAACCTTGTATAGCTCTTATGTCAGACCAACCCTTGAATATGCAGCTCCAGCCTGGAGTCCATACGTAGTTAAACACAAGACAAAGTTAGATAAGATTCATAGGTATGCTATCAGACTAGTCCCGGAACTGAGAGGTATGAACTACGAGGAATGGCTAAGGGAGCTGAACCTCACATCCCTGGAAAACAGAAGAGTAAGGGCAGACATGATAACTACCTACAAAATTCTCAGGGGAATTGACAGGAAGGACAAAGACAAACTCTTTAGCACGGGTGGAACACGGATAAGGGGACACAGATAGAAACTTAGTACCCAAATGAGTTACAGAGACATTAGAAAATTTTTGTTTCACTGTCAGAGTAGTTAACAAATGGAATACATTAAGCAGGGATGTGGTAGAGACAGACTCCATACACAGTTTCAAATGATGATACGACAGAGCCAAGTTGAATGACGGTTGAGAGGCAGGACCAAATAGCCAAAGGTCATCCCTCGCAAGGAAAACTAGGTGAGTACACACTCACACACACACAACTTTGGGGGCTTAATAGCTGAGTTGTGGGCATGATAGCTGAGTGGACTCTGGACTCGTAATCCTAGGATCCGGGTTCGGTCCCGGCTGATGGCAGAAACAAAATGGGCAGGGTTTCTTTCACCCTGATGGCCGTTGGACTGCTTCTTGGATGTGTGTACGGGGATGGGGTGGGTGAAATATTAAAATTAGTTTGTAGTTAGTAACAGTTAATTGACAGTTTAGAGGAGGGCCGAAATAGTAGAGCTCAATCCCCGCAAGCACAACTAGGTCAATACACACATGACTTTCCAACTAAAACCTAACCTCATTAGGGGTTTAAGAATAAAAAAATTTACATTTTGTAATTTAATTAGTATTATTAGTTTAAATTCTAGTTTAAAAAAAAATACAATGGGGAAACACAATATTTTATATGATCATCTCTGTAATCGCAGACCTGGATAATTGCAGGGAGATCCTACAGTTGTTCCTCAACCATTTTTGAGTCTTAATTGTTTCCTACTCAACTACAACAACAGCAACAACAACAACAACAACATCAACAATTATGCAACCCTGATACAAAATTAAGTTCTATATTTCAAAGGTTGTTATCGTACATCTTGAAACTCTGTAAGTTTGGTCTTAAAATAGAGATAATGTCATTAACAAACATCTAGAATTATGCAAAAACACACCTATAGCTGTAAATCACTTATTATTCGTAGCCAAGTTCTATAAAATTGGCGCTCCCCACCCCCCCCCCCAAATATCGTATCACAATTCCTGCATCTGGCATCTCACTGAAGAACTAGTTACTTTATGCACAGGGTAAACATTCCTAGTCCTCGGAACAATACATATAATCTTAATATTTCTCCTCAAAGTGAACAAACTTGTTTCCAAACCAACAGTCACACATACATACATATACTGGTCATAAACATAAAAACGTAAACTCCTAATATTTCTTCACAAATTTGCAACCCTGTTTCCCCTACCAACAGTCACACATACATACAAACTTTCATACATACATACATACATACATACATACATACATACATACATACATACATACATACATACATACATACATACATACATACATACTTCACAACCCATATATTCCTAGACAATTGGTTGATTTTGCAACCATTATCCCATTTTTGTCAGATGTAATTTACTTAATATTTATCCCTAAAAATTCTTTTGAACAAGATTTTAGTAACCCAACTGCTCATTTACCACAAAAGATCGTAAATTTGTGTACTGTTAATTCATATTGATGGATGACAATCAGCAAGGTAATCATAATATTCAACCAAGTCCAAAAAAAGGTTAACAACCCTTATATATTCAAACACACCAAATATCCTATTTACACGATTAAACACCAACCCACATACTGTTCATATGGTTAAACCAAAGTGTTTATGTCGCATTGAAATAAAACTTAGTATGACCTTATCTCTAATATTAATTAGAGATAAAGTCATACTGAGTAAAAATAAATTTATCACCATACATCCAAAATGTTACACTTATACATACTCTAAAAATACAATAAATCGAAACACACACACACATTTTCACTCAAGATTGTATTGGCACACAAGGTATGACATTTCCACACAAATATGTCATTTACCCACAAGATACAAAATTTACACAAAAATATGCCATTTATATACAAAATATATTATTTCTACCCTAATATATCATTTACAAACAAAATATATAATTTACAAACAAAATATATCATTTACAAACAAAGTATATAATTAATACAAAAAATATGTATTTTACGCACAAAATATGTACTTTACACACAACAATACCATTTACACACAAAAACGCAACATTTACACTCAAAATATAACATTTGCACACAAAATATATCATTTACGCTCAAAATATATCATTAAACACACAAATATCCCATTTACATCTAAAATATATCACACACAATTTCTACATGTATACAAAGTGTAGTATTAGCACGAATGTCACAATTTGCTTATATGCTTGCTCGAATCATAATGAACTTTCACAAAAATTACACAATTTAAAAAACATTACTTTCAGAAAATGCTTGTTACAAAAAGCACATACACTTCCACACTTGCTCATGAAGATCTATTTGTCAGATAACATATACACAACTTACACAAATACAAAATTTACTAAAAATTCCTTTGCTTAAGTTCCCCTTCAGCAATTAAAACACAACTCGTATAAATATACTATTAGCACAAATACACTATTTATGCAACTATCACTAATATAATTAATACACAACCTGCATAAATACATTTACTCACAGCTAGCACAAATACACAATTACCACATATACAATTACAAAACACGCACGACTAATAAACGACTTGCACAAATAAAATCAATACATAACTAGTACAAATACATAATTCATATAAATACAATTAAAATTATTTGGACAATTAATACACAACTTGCAAAAAATTACACAACTTGCACAATTACAATCAATGCATAATAAACACTGTGGAAGTTCAACAGAGCAGAAGTTGTTAAACACATATGGCAAAATCTTACTAAAGCGACCATACGAGTAATAAATATTCATACTCCGCCCAAGTAAAACACAATCAAGCAACACTTAGTGGGCCAGCCAGAGGCTCAGGACCCGCGCAGGAATATCCCTGCAAAAACAAAAAAATGCATAATAAGCACAAATACACAATTCGCAGATATACCATTATAAATCTCCGCAATTAATACACAACTTATACAACTAATTTATATATTGCACAATTAATACACATGTTGCACAAATTCAATCAGTTAAACAACTATCAAAAATACACAATTTGCACAAATGCATTTAGAAAATATGCACAAATATTACACAACTTGCTCAATTATTACACATCTCACATAATTATTACACAACTTGCACAGTTATTACACATCTCACATAATTATTACACAACTTGCACAAATACAATCAATAAACAACTAGCACAAATACACAGTTCGATGAAATAATACATTACTTGAACAATTAATAAACAACTTGCACAAATATAAAACCTCCCCCTAAAAAAACATACAATTTTGAAGATATGTATCGTATATCTGACTGTATTCAAAGCTCATAATGCTCATAAAAATACCTCATATATTTAAATATATCTATATAAATAAAAATGTAAATGTTCGATTCTTCAAAATTGCTAATCTTCGAAAGTTCTTCACCGATTGCTTTGAAATTTTCACACAACGTTCCATTTGCATTCGAGCGGGTTTTTATATACATACTATATAGATGTCACGTCTGTGACAGGAAAAAAAACATTTTTTTTTTTTAACTGTGTTTTTCATGTGAGTGAAATTTTCGAAACCTCTTTACCGATTGCTTTGAAATTTTGACACAACGTTGCATTCGAATAGGTGCGTGTTTTTATATACCTACTATATACATGCCTCACCTGTGATAGGAAAAAAGCATGATTTCTTTGAAAAGCAGCGCCATCTGTTGGACGTAAGAGCAACACACACTCTGTAATCTACGAAAGTTCTTCACCGATTGCTTTGGAAGTTTGACACAACGTTTCATTCAAATACGCGCATGTTTTTTTAATACCTACTATATAGATGCCACACCTGTGACAGGTAAAAACATATTTTTTTAATCAGCGCCATCTGTTGCACATAATAGCAACATACTTTATACTAAATATCTTACAATTCCATTTAAATTTTTCTGATTGCATTCATAAATTGAATTTTCATAGATTTTTATTTGTTTTCATTTTGATTTAATTATTTTGTGTGACATTGCATTGGAATTGAGATGTGTTGTTTACCATACTGTTCATTTCTTGAATAAAGTTTTGTTGTTAATTTTTTACATTGTTTTTCACTCCATTTTTTAACTGTTCAACTTATTTTTCAGTGATGGGAATAACAGATCATTTGGGAACACATCGGACGAGGGAGTGGGGAATGGTAGGGAGGCAAAGGGGACGAGAGTGGGGGATGTTGGGGAGGGCGAGGAAATGGAGATGGAGGCTATGGTCAGGAGGATGACGGAACAGGGAAGTGGGGTATGTTGCATACGAGGGGACGGGGAAGTGGAGAATTTTGAGGAGAACCAGGGAACAGGGAAGTTAGGGATGGTGGGGAGGACGAGAGGACGGGGAAGCGGGCTAATGGTAGAGAGGATGAAGGGACAAGGGAGTGTATTCACCTAGGTCACCTAGTTGTGCTTGCAGAGCTAGAGCTTTGATCTTTCGGGGCGCCTCTCAACTGTTACTACCTACTTTTGTTTTTTTTCACACCACACACACCCCAGGAAGCAGCCCGTGACAGCTGACTAACACCCAGGTACCTATTTACTGCTAGGTAACAGGAGCATTAGAATGAAATAAACTCTGTCCATGGTTTCTCGCCGGCGCCGAGAATTGAACCCAGGACCATAGGATCGCGCATACAGCGTGCTGTCTGCTCATTCACTGGCCCCCCCTGGGGCCGGTGGCATGGTGCGGCATGTGTGGCATGGTGTGTGCCATGTGTGGTATGGTTAGGAGGACGAGGGGATGGGGGAATGGAGAATGGTGAAGAGAACAAGGGGACAGTGGAGTGGGGAGGCAGACAGGGGAGAGGGGAATAGTGGGAGGAAAAGGGGACAAAGGAGTTTGGTATGATGAGAAGGACGAGGGGACAGTATAGTAGAAAATGGTGGGGAGGACGAGGAGACAGGGAGAGGAGGGATGGTGGGGAGAACGAGGGGACGGGGAAGGGAGGGAATTCTGGGTAGGATAATGGGACGGGAAAGTGGGGAATGGTTGGAAGAACGAGGGAATAGGGGAGTGGGAATGGTGGGAAGGACAGGGGGACAGTGGACAGGGAAGGGATGCTGTGGCTCAGCAATGCGCGGCCGGGTACAGATAGTATTTTAATAAAAATAATTTTGCTTAACTGTTCTGTCACCTGCATTTTCCCAATTATATCCAATGTTTGAATATTATGCAGATGATGAGTCACAATAACGTGGTTGAAGAATGTTGACAAAACCACACACTAGAAGATGAAAAGAAGGCGACATTTCGGTCCGTCTTGTACCATTATCAAGTCGATTGTAAAGAGACGAGAAAGGCACGGACATAAGTAAGGCAAGAAAGAGGTGAAGAAGAGGAAATCTTGGAGGAAGGTAAAAGCAAGGCGAAAGATTGGGGTTTTCTTGAGATAATTTCGGGGCTTTAGTGTCCCCGTGGCCCGGTCCTCGACCAGGCCTCCACCCCCAGGAAGCAGCCCGTGACAGCTGACTAACATCCAGGTACCAATTTTACTGCTAGGTAACAGGGGCATAGCGTAAAAGAAACTCTGCCCATTGTTTCTCGCCGGCACCCGGGATCGAACCCGGGCCCACAGGATCACAAGTCCAGTGTGCTGTCCGCTCGGCCGACCGGCTCCCTAGGGTACGGGGTAATAAAGGGTACGAAAGAGATAATAAAATGCGTAAATGGGAACGAAAGATGAAGTAAAAGAAATGGAAAGAGAGAAAAAAAAGGGGAAGGCCTATGTGAGTCAAGGTTGTTAGAAAGTTTAGAACTTTTGAATATGTACTGTAAAAGGGAAGAGTCAACAGAATCAAACCCAGGACTAAGGCTCATGTTGGGTAAGTTGTGTATCAGATCCAATTCGACAAGATGGCGTCTGTGAAGAGTAGAGGCAAGAAAGATTCTAATAGAAGAAAACCAATCAATAGGATGATTAGAATCCCAAACATTAAAAATGAGAACATTGTTTGTGTCTGCAGACATAACACTTCTTTGTGTTCCTTAAGTCTGGTATTTAGTGTACGGTCAGTTTCTCCAAGGTATTGGAGAGGACAAGACGAACAGGAAATTGAATAGACACCAGCACCATTAGAAGAAAGAGGAGCAGTGTGAATCAGATTACTACGAAGAGTGTAAGTTTGTTGAACGGCGACCTTTATGTAAAGAGGACGAAGAGTATTAGTAAGAGTTTAGAGTTCAAATATTAAGGGAAGGCAAAACACATTGCTAATAGTGTTGGAAGTAGGTTTAGGATGAAAAAAAAATTACATTTAGCTTGAGAATAGGCACAGTTGATAAAATGTAAAGTGTAAGCAAGGTGAGAGAAAGATTAGTAAATAAGGGTAATTTCAGAATGAAGAAACTGAGGGTCGCTGATGCGAAGTGAATGGAGGAAGAGAGGCACGAGAACACTTTTCTTAACAGAAGGAGGATGGTAGGCAAAGAAGTGAATGTACATACCACTATGCATGGGTTTGCGGTAGACAGAAAAAGATAATCTGGACACAGAGCTGTGAACATGAACGTCAAGAAAAGGAAGGAGGGAATTAGATTTTCATTCAACTTTGAAATGGATGGAAGGAGCCAGATTGATAAGAGAGAAATAAGGCTGGAAAAGACTAATGTCATGAGGCCATAAAGCAAAAATGTCATCAACATAGCAAAGCCAGAGAAAGGGACGAGTATCAATAGAGGGAAGAATAACGGTTTCAAAGTATTCCATATAGAGACTGACAAGAACATGGGAGAGAGGGTAACCTATAGCGACACCGAAAGTTTGAGAGAAGTCATTACCGTTAAAAAAGAATGAGTTAGAGTCAATACAGAGTTTGATGAGTTCGAGGAAAACGTCAGTCGCCAGGGGGATGAAGAAGGCCCTCAGTCGCCAGGGGGATGAAGAAGGCCCTCAGTTGCCTTCTGTCTATGGAAAGAGAGAACGTCATTAAGGGGAACATTAGTAAACAGAGAGTCTACATCAATGCTAAGCATCTTACAGGAGGGCTGCAGGCGCAGTGTTTCTATGAAGTCCTGAGAGTGACGAATGTGGGCAGGAGAAAGTGTCTAGGAAAGGCATCAGAGTTACATCGAGCCAGGAGGCAAAAGGATAGCCGGCAGAGCCCCTTCAAGAAATGATAGGGCGAAGAGGAACACCAGGTTTATGAGTCTTAGATAGACCATAGAAATAAGGAAGAGAAGGGTAGATGACACGGAAACGTTTTTTAAGATAAAAGTCAGAGGACAAAACTATAGAGCTGTCTTAATTTGCGGTTAAAGGAAGTTTAAAGGCGATCCAAAGGGTTGGAAGTCTGAGGGGCATATGTGCGGGAGTCAGAGAACAAGACATCAGCTTTCTGGAGGTAGTCCACACGGTCAACGACAATCACCGAATTGCCTTTGTCGGAAGGAAGCATAATAATAGAGTAGTTGGATTTCAGGGAGGCAAGGGTAAGCTGGAAGCGACGAGGAAGGTTGTGGTAATTAGAAAACAAGCTGTCAAGAACAGGGATAAGGGCCCCCACTGAGGGAAGACAGATCCGAATGTTGGTAACCGAATGTTAGATATTATTAGCACTAACTGTTAAATTCATCTTTGGTTGCATTATGATTAATTACATTTATTCAAATTCAGCATTACTTTGTTATAATATTGTGTGAATTTAAAGCAATTGACTTAAACTGGGATAAATTTTGCTTTGGCCTTGTTAGATAAGGTTAGGTTAGGCAAGGGTTGTTGTGTAGGGTAGGATTTATATTATCTTAGGAGTAACGAACTAGCTTGTTCTGAAAATAGAGCAAATTAGCCTATATGGGTTAGAGTTATAACTAGCGCTTGTAATGGATAGAGAGAGAGATTACATAGGGTTGCATATGAGGATATGGGTGCTGATATTTAGTTAGTTTAGCTTTTTGTTAGGTTGATTTTTGTTAAGTTTGGGTAATACAAGTTGAAATTTTGCTAGGTTTAGTTCAATTTATGTTCTGTTAAGATTCATGTTAGTAGATTATAGTAAATTTGCTTACATTAACATATATTTACTGACTTTACCTAACCCCACGTGTTCTAACTTAACTAAACCTGTCCTAACCTAACCCTACCTGTCCTAACCTAACCCAGCCTGTCCTAACCAAACCAAACCTGGCCTAACTTAACATAACTAAGGTTAAATTCAATAAGACTGTTGGACGATTTATCTAAATAAATATGTGTGACATAATTGGAGAGGATGTAACAAGGTAATATGTATTTAAAATTCAAAATATGGATATAAATTGGGAAATACTGGTGGCAAAACAGTTAAGCATAAATTATTTTTTGTAAAAATATATATTGAAATATATGTGTTTATGAGAATTTTGAGCTTTTAATACAGGGCAGTCAGATATAGGATACATATGTGCGAAATTGTGACATTTAAGGGGGACCTTTTTGGTTAAACTTAGCATTTCATAATTGATGTCTTACGAATTTCTAGAACACATCTGAAAAATTGTGTTAATAATAATTTTTTTTAGTTTTTTGTGTTTGCATTTGTCCAAGTTGTTTATTAATTGTACAAGTATTTTATTATTTCTGTGAATTGTGTATTTGTGCAAGTTGTTTATTGATTGTATTTATGCAAGTTGTGTAATACTTATGTGACATGTGTAGTAATTGTTCTAGTTGTGTATTATTTATGAATGTTTGTCATTGCATTTTGTGCAAATTGTGAGATTTTGTTAGTGGTTTACTGATTGTATTTGAGCAAGTTGTGTACTAATTGTGCAATATATGTATTAATTATACAAATTATGTATTACTTGTGCAATATGCGTATTAATTTTACAAGTTATGTATTAATTGTGCAATATGTGAATTAATTGTACAAGTTGTGTATTAATTGTGGATGTTTGGAATTGTATATTGGTGAATTGAGCATTTGTGTCAATTATGCATTAACTGTATTGTGCAAGTTTCGTAATTATTATGCTAGTTGTCTATTGATTGTATTTGTGCAAGATGTGTGGTAATTATGGGAGATGTGTTATAACTGTGCAAGTTGAGTATTATTTGTGTAAGTTTTGTAATTGTATTTGTGCGAACTGTATATTTTTTTTCGTTGTTTATTGATTTTATTTGTGTAACTTGTGTATTCACTGTGCAATATGTATAATAATTGGGAAAGTTGTGTATTAATTACGGATATTTTGTAATTGTGGATGTTCTGCGATAGTATATTTTCGAATTGAGTATTTGTGCCAGTTATACATTAATTGTAATTGTGCAAGTTGTGTGATTTTTGTGAAAGATGTGTTTTAAATATGAATGATGTGTATTATTTAGGCTAGTTGTGAATTAATTGTGCATATTTTGTATTTGTGCTCGTTATGTATTGATTGTGTTTGTTTGTGCATGTTTTGTAAATGTTTTGTGCTATTTGTGTATTTGTGGTTTTTGTGTGTGAATGTATTTATGCAAGTTGTGTAATAATTCTATTAGTGGAAGTTGTGTAAATAGTGTATTTGTGCTAATAGTATATTATATAAAAGACACAAGTTGTGTTTAAGTTGTTGAAGAGAAATTTATGCAATTGTGTTTTGGGAAAATTGTGTATTTGTGTAAGTTCTGCATATGTTATCTAAAAAATAGATCTTCATGAGCAAGTATGAAAGTGTATGGGGTTTTCCTGACAAGCATTTTTTAAATGAATTTTTATTTAACTGTGTGATTTTCGTTAAAGTGCCTTTTGATTCATACAAGCGTATTTGCTATTTGTGATATATGTGGTACTACAACACTTTGTATATATGTTGAATTTGTGGTAATACTACACTTTGTATATATGTTGAATTTGTGTAAGTGATATATGTTAGGAGTAAATTGCATATGTGTGTGTGTTTAATGATACATGTTTGTGTAATGTTTGTATTTGGTTTGAATATGTCATTTTTTTGTACATGTAGTATTTTTGTGTGTAAATGATATATTTTGTGTGTAAAGGACATATTTTGGGTGTAAATGATATAATTTGTGTGTAAATATTATATTCAATTGTAAATAATGTATGTTGCATAAATTGCATGTTTTTGTGTAAATGTTTTATTTTGTGTGTAAATGGCATAGTTGTGTAGAAATGCCATACTTTGTGTGTAAATGCAATATTGAGTGTAAATGTGTGCTTTTTCTTTTTATTTTCTTCTGTATGTATGTGAGTAAAATTTTGTTTGTATGGTGATAAATTATGTTTTTCTTAGTATGAATTAATATAAATTATTTTTATGCTGAGTTTGATTTCAATGCGACATAAACACTTTGGTTTAACCATATGAACAGTATGTAGGGTTGTGTTTAATCATATAATTACGACATTTGGTGTGTTTAAATATATAAGTATAGTTAACGATATTTTTGGACTTGGTTATATATTATGGTTATCTTGCCGATTGTCATGCATCAATATGAATTAACAGTACAAAAATTTAAGATCCACTAGGGTGAATGATCAGTTGGGTTATGGAAATATTGTTCTAATACGTTTTTAGGGATTAATATTATATGAATAACATCTTAAATAAATAATTATTTATATAAATAACATATAAATAAATGGGGCAATAGTGGCAAAAACAGGCAAATGTCTACGCATGTATGTATGGGTAGTGACATACAATACCAGAGTAGGTTAAAGTCTAAGTATGGACATCAATATCACCACTCAAAGTCCTCTCTCGTTCCTGCTGAAAAACTAAGGTCCAATTGGACCGACAAAAGGCAAAGTCTAAAATCTTCTAAAATCAGTCCACAATGACTGGAACAGTGACAAAGTCTATTACTTTACTGAAGTATAAGTCCATAATGTCTTAATAAATAGCAAAGTCAATTACTCATCTTTCAAACGTTAGAGTTACAATGTCTGGAAATGTGGCAGAGTTAGATTTCCCTCTCAGAAGTCTAAATCCCCAAACCTGAAATTTGACTAAGTCCATAAACGAGGAAATTCGGCTACGTTAAATAAACAGGAAATTTTGATATGTCCTAAAACCAGGAAAATTTGCCATGTTCAAAAACCATGAAAATTTGTCAAAGTTCACATACTCCTCACCAGAGGAGTATGAGGTCCAACACAAGCACAATAATGATAACGTTCCCCAAACGGCTCCAGTAACGACATCAGTCACCAACCACAAATTTATAAATATTCACTCGTAGGTACACTAAGATAAATTGATCCAAAACAATCCTCCTCCTCCTTACATGTCGTAAGAGTCAACAAAAACAATAATATATACAAAACCCAGGAACACACACAAGATGTGTGTACATCTCCACAACCCAGAGACTAGTGAAGGTGCCTGCCAGCTGACGTCTGGGTCGGCCCACAAATACCAATACAGCAAGAAATATCACACACCCCAACATAGAGAACAGAAATACACATGACAAACTTAAAGTACATCAAAAGATTCTGGAACATTCACAGATGTTCACTACACAAAAATTTTGAACAAAAATAATATTCTACAAAAACAATATTTTACAAAACAAAGAAGAGTACCGACCTCCTTATCAAAAACAGCCCGAAGCCGACGGAGAACACTTTACAGCAGTCAAACGTTGTATACATGTACACCTGCCCCCACGAAGGATGTAACCTTCAATCTAAGTACATAGGTATGACGTCGACCAAGCTGACGAGGCGTTTGACCTGTCATCTTCAATCCGGTCCACCCGGAAATCACATGAGACAAGGCCATGGCATCACCCTAATAAGAGAAATGTTGAATAAAAATACTTGTATAATAGACAAAACCACAGATATAAGAAGATTACAAATTCTTGAAGCAATTCACGTAAAAATAGAACAACCTACCATAAATACTCAAATTACGGAACTATTAACTTTACCCACCATGAGAGTAAGAACAAAACCAGAACGTGAAGATGCCAACATAGAAGACACTGTTCGACAAACAGCGCCCTTATTCCTTATTCTCATACAGAATAAGACAGTTGTGAGAATAAAGAGATAGTCGTCAGGAGAGGTGATAAGTCGACAATATATGTTATTCTTAAAAAAGACGAATATCTGGCGAAAATGAACCCTCATACTCTCTGACCAAACTAAATTCCAAAGGGTAATGAAGCAACCTGCCCTCTTAAAAATAACGTCGCTTTTAGCCGTTTGCCCGTATGGCCGAAAGTGGAGGGGCATTTCCCAAGTGGCCAAAAATGTGTTCCATGTCAACCAATATTTTTTGACTAGTTGTATATAAAAAGGGCTGCAATTTTCCAAATTTCAGTACTGCAGCGTTAACAGAAAGGGAGATTTTTTTGTTTTTTGTTTTTTCAACGAATTTTACACATTTTCAAGTGTGAATAAAAAATCACACCTTTCAGATATAATCATTCTATGACACTTTTCTGACACATTAGCATATAATAAAGGATCGGAACTTATAAAGGTTTCCAAACATCTTTAGGTTTCCTAATACAAATATTCAAAGTTCCCCGAAAAAATTATGCAAATATGTCAGGTATATTGCTATTATAAAATCAATAATTGAACTTAAAAAAACACCATAAGTTCCGATTGCAGAGACATACACTTTACATATAAGGTGTAAGTTTCATGTAAATTGAATGAAAAGTGGAAAAGTTATTCAAATTTTGAAATTTAAAAAAAACTAATTTCAAAATTTTGAAAATAATAAAGTCTAAGGTGCTGCCATCTGTGGCTGAGGTTGACATCAACCAATTTTCTCCAAAATTGGCATCCTTACAGATATGCTTATGTGCAGTCAGGTGTATAAGTTTCATGCAAATCGTTCGAAAAAAATGAAAAAACAAATATATATATAATTTTTTTTAATTTAATTTTTTTTCTAATAAAACTAATTTTAATATATTTTTAATATATCCTATTGTGATAGCCGAGAGTCATAGATATGATTTCAGTTGACACTTGTGTTTGATAATCGTTTTTGACCATTTTGGAATAATTCTGACACCAACTTCAATATTTTTTTTCTCCCTTCCTATTTATGCTACAATGCTGAGACTTGGGCCAGATGAAACTCTTTTTATGTACAACTCCTCAAAAAAGTTTGATGGAAATCGAACCAGTTTTCATTTATTGCATATTTTGGCCAAATTTGGAGGTAAAAATTTAGCAGTTTGCCCGTATGGCCGAAAGTGGACGTAATTTGAAAATGAAAAAAAATGAAAATAAATTTTGGATTTTTTTTCCACAACAGTAAGTTAAGGGTCCTCTGATGGGTTAGGTGGGCAGGAAATTCTCATAAAGTTTCAAAACGTTATGAAAAACGTGAATTGAAAGCTTCCTCTCCTAATTTGTCCGCGTAGGCCGGACGACTCAAACATAAAAAGGAACAGTACGTCACTTTTGTGAGTGGATTTAATTCCAAATTACGTCCAAATTTGGTCATAGAGCGCATACGAGCCAAAAGTGACATTATTTTTAAGAGGATGGGTTGAATGAAGGACACTACAGCTGAATTGAAAAAAAGAAGGTAAACAGATTAATCGAAACTGTGAATGCCAAGAAATCCGTACTCCACCTGCCAAAGGGTATTTTAGAATACAAACCTGGGTATGCGTATGGAAATGTCAAGACCTACAAGCCTTGGAAGCAACTTCGGCCAATCATCAGCCACATACTTACACCCACATACAGACTGGCTAAGCGACTCAACGACTTGTTGACTCCTTATGTACCTTGTGCTTTCAGCCTGAGGTCTCCAAAGGAATTTGTTGACTTATTGCTGGGAACACGGGCCACAGGGATAAGAGTCTCGTTGGATGTTGTATCGCTGTTTACCAACGTACCAGTGGATGAAACAATTGGGATGATAGCGGACAGAGTGTATCGTGATCCGGCTTGTACTCCTCTTGACATACCAGAAAACATACCTAGGAAACTACTCCAAGCTTGCACTAAAGAGGCACCCTTCTTGAGCCCAGATGGGCACATGTATAAGCAAGTAGATGGGGTCGCTATGGGTTCTCACCTAGGTGTCCTGTTTGCGAACATGGGTACCATCGAGCAGAAGGTCTTAGTTGAACTTGAAAGTTGAACTTAGTTGTCTTAGTTGGACTTGAAAACCGCCATATACTGCAGGTATGCTGACGACATTTTTACGCAGGTACCGGATGCCAGACATCTGCAGGAACTGAAGGAGGCATTGGAGCGGAATTCTGTTTTGAGTTTCAATTACGCTTGATGGAGAAGGATGTGAAGCTGCCCTGTCAACATGTAACGGTCACGAAAAGGAGCAGAGGTTTCCACACTGCAGTCTACACTAATGAAACAAACATAGGAATCTGCATCAATGCCAATAAGTGACTGCCCAGACATGTAAAAGAGGAGTGTTGTCAACGCTTACGTCGACTGTGCTCTCAGCCACAGCTCAGGATGAAAGCAAGTCGATGAAGAACTCGCTAGGGTAAGGCAGGTCCTAGTCAACAACAGCTTCTCTAATGGTTTTGTTGAAGACATCATAAAAAGAAAGGTGAAATGCCATGCACCCTCTGAAGAGTCAACTAACACAACATGTACCCCCTATTAGACTATTTTACAGGAACTTCTTTTCGGCAGTTCATAAAACGGAGGAAAGGGTTCTGAAAGATATTGTTGATAGAAACGTTATCCCTACAGACAAAAATAAAAAAAATACAATTGACGATTTCCTATAAAACCAAAAAACCGCCAACCTACTCATGAGAAACTCTCGAGACACCAAGCAGAACGCTTTGAAGGAAACCAACGTCGTCAATGACTTCAAATACCCACTTGGGGACTGTAAGCCTCAAAGAACTCAGTATATAGGCAAGACAATAACGTCTCTTTTCAGGCGATTAACAATGCATAAACAACAGGGCTCCATCAATGAAAAAATAATCCCTTCTCACAACCAGACCATCACCAGAGAAATCTTAACAAATAACACAGAAATAATCGATAGATACTGCGATAGCAGGAGGCTCGACATCTGCGAGGCACTACACATCAAAAAGTCAACACCAGCAATCAACAGCCAATTAATGCACAACTATATTCTACCCACTTCAAGACTCCGAACTAATATAGAAGCATCAAGAGGAACCATCATGGGCCAATAGGCCTTCTGCAGATACTTCCATTCTCGTATTTTTATACCCATTGGTTCGTGTTCTATCATGTGCAAATGTCACCTCACCCAAAACCTTTGTACCATATCACCTCACCCAACTGCAAGCATATGTATGGACGTATTTTGAATGTTTACAGGTTACAGTTGTGTGTATGTAAACTAAAGTCTTTGAAAATGTAATAAGTTATTACAAAACGTGTTTAGAATCAGACTAGAAATAAAAATGAATTTTGGAGAATTGATTTTTCAATTACCATCGACAGTGAAAAGAAACATAAGAAATATTGAGAAAATTCGTGTTAGAATTATTAATCTTACCTTTTCGGTCATATTCAACAACATATATATATATATATATATATATATATATATATATATATATATATATATATATATATATATATATATATATATATATATATATATATATATATATATATGTATATATATATATATATACATATATATATATATATATATATATATATATATATATATATATATATATATATATATATATATATATATATATATATATATATATATATATATATATGTGTATATCACGAAAATAAACACGTGATTAAGAATGTGACAATGTCAGACCACGGAGGAAAAATGAAACAGGAATTTCCTTTCCTCCATGGTTATATATATATATATATATATATATATATATATATATATATATATATATATATATATATATATATATATATATATATATATATATATATATATATATATATAGGTATAGGTGTTGTGTTAGTTGTCTCTTCAGAGGTTGCATGGCTTTTCACTTTCCTTCTTATGATGTCTTCGATGAAACCATTGGAGAAGCCGTTATTGACTAGGACCTGCCTTACCCTACAGAGTTCTTCGTCGACTTGCTTCCATTCTGAGCTGTGGCTGAGAGCACGGTCGACGTATGTGTTAACAACACTCCTCTTGTACCTGTCAGGGCAGTCGCTGTTGGCATTTAGGCACATTCTTATGTTTGTTTCCTTAGTGTAGACTGCAGTGTGGAAACCTCCGCATTTTTCCATGACTGTTACATCTAGAAAAGGCAGCTTCCCATCCTTTTCCGTCTCGTAAGTGAAACGCAGCACGGAACTCTGCTCAAATGCCTCCTTCAGCTCCTGCAGATGTCTGACATCAGGTACCTGTGTAAAAATGTCGTCAACATACCTGCAGTATATGGCCGGTTTCAAGTTCATGTCGACTAAGACTTTTTGCTCGATGGTACCCATGTAGAAGTTTGCAAACAGGACACCTAGGGGAGAACCCATGGCGACCCCATCTACTTGCTTATACATGTGCCCATCCGGGCTCAAGAAGGGTGCCTCTTTAGTACAAGCTTGGAGTAGTTTCCTCAGAATACTTTCTGGCATGTCAAGAGGAGTACAGGCTGGATCACGATACACTCTGTCGGCTATCATTCCGATTGTCTCGTCCACAGGTACGTTGGTAAACAGCGATTCTACGTCCAACGAGGCTCTTATCCCTGTGGCCCGTGTGCCCCGCAGTAAGTCCACAAATTCCTTTGGAGACTTCAGGCTGAAGGCGCAAGGAACATAAGGAGTCAGCAGGCCGTTGAGTCGCTTCGCCAGTCTGTACGTGGGTGTGGGTATCTGGCTAATGATTGGCCGAAGTGGGTTTCCAGGCTTGTGCGTCTTGACATTTCCATACGCATATCCAGGTTTATATTCCCCAATGATCTTTGGCAGGTGGAGTCCGTAAGTTTAAATATGGAGTTTCGTAAGTTTTACGAAACGCGCCCGTGTCGCGTCAGACTAGAAATAAAAATGAATTTTGGAGAAGTGATTTTTGATTTACCTCCAACAGTGAAGCGTAATGTACGAAAGATTGAGAAAATTCGTGTTAGAATTATTAATCTTACTTTTTCGGTCATATTTAATAATATATATATATATATATATATATATATATATATATATATATATATATATATATATATATATATATATATATATATATATGTCGTACCTAGTAGCCAGAACGCACTTCTCTGCCTACTATGCAAGGCCCAATTTGCCTAATAAGCCAAGTTTTCATGAATTAATTATTTTTCGACTACCTAACCTACCTAACCTAACCTAACCTAGCTTTTTTCGGCTACCTAACCCAACCTAACCTATAAAGATAGGTTAGGTTAGGTTAGGTAGGGTTGGTTAGGTTCGGTCATATATCTACGTTAATTTTAACTCCAACAAAAAAAATTTGACCACATACGTAATGAAATGGGTAGCTTTATCATTTCATAAGAAAAAAATTAGAGAAAATATATTAATTCAGGAAAACTTGGCTTATTAGGCAAATCAGGCCTTGCATAGTAGGCCGAGTACGACGTTCTGGCTACTAGGTACAACATATATATATATATATATATATATATATATATATATATATATATATATATATATATATATATATATATATATATATATATATATATATATATATATATATATATATATATATTGGTGTATACTGGCAGCAGGTTTTCTTTCAAACATGTTTCATTGAATATGACCGCATATTCTGTATTTATTATTTTCTGGTTTAGGGCTTCTATCCCTCTAACTATTTTCTTAGCATCAGGGCTTAGTTGAAATAGGAGTTCTCCAAAACTCATTTTTGTACTTTTAAGGTGAAGAGAAGAAGTGATTTACTATAGAATGTATTACACTTATTTATACAATTTGCACAACGTTTCGAACCTCCATGGTTCATTCTCAAATGAAGAGATCTTACAATGCCTGTTGATTTTATACCCACACTGGGTCAGGTGATAAAGACAATAAAGGTTAAAACATGGGGGGATACATAAGGGATAAATGTGGGGTGAAACATATGAGCAGAGGCAACTGCAGAAGGCCCATTAGCCCATACAAGGCAGCTCCTATCTACATACAAAGATTAATCCAGTGTAATTGGCCTGTTATGTTGGACCTTGTCTTCTGTGTTGGCATCGTTATGTTCTGGTCTTGTCCTTACTCTCATGGTGGGTAGAGTAAATAGTTCCGTGATTTGGGTGTTCATGGTAGGTTGTTCTATTCTTATGTGAATTGCTTCGAGAATTTGTAATCTTCTTGCATCTTGGGTTTTGTCTATTATGCAGGTATTCTTGTTCAACATTTCTCTCGTTAGAGTGATGTCATGGGCTTGTCTCATGTGATTCTTAGGGGCACCGGATTGAAGATGGCATGTCAAACGCCTCGTCAGCTTGGTCGACATCATACCTATGTACTTAGATTGAAGGTTGCATCCTTCGTGGGGGCAAGTGTACATGTATACAACGCTTGACTGCTGTAGAGTGTTCTCCGTCGGCTTCGGGCTGTTTTTGATAAGGAGTTCGGAAGTCTTCTTGGTTTTGTAGAATATTATCAGGTTTATGTTTTGGTTAGGAGTAGTGCTTTTTACTCCTTTACGGATTATTTCTTTCATTATTCTTTCCTCTTTTATATGTTCACTGTGCATGGTTGATTTGTAATATAATTTTATTGGAGGTATTATGGTTTCTGTTCTAGGTTCTGGATTATACCAACGGTCCAAGTGTCTTCTTATAGCAGCGTTTATTTCCGCGTTGCTATATCCGTTTTTCACCAATACCTTAGTTACTCTTTCAAACTCTATACTTATGTTGCTCCATTCAGAGCAGTGGGTAAGCGCTCGACAAATATAAGCATTGAGAACACTGGCTTTGTATCTTTTGGGGCACTCACTTCTACCGTTCAGGCATAATCCTATGTTGGTGGGCTTGGTATATACGTTGGTGCTTAAAGAGGTTCCTGTTTTTGTTATTAGTACATCCAGGAATGGCAGACTGTTATTTTCACTATTTTCATGTGTAAATCGGAGTACTGACTCTCTCTAGATGTCTTTTTAGGTCAATTAGCTCATCTGAGTCTTTTACTATTACGAATATGTCATCTACATAACGGCAATATACAGTTGGTTTTTGTCTGCTACTGAAGACCCTGTCTTCGATGGTTCCCATATAAAAATTAGCAAATAAAACTCCTAAGGGGGAGCCCATTGCTACTCCGTCTATTTGTAAATACATGTCTCCTTGTGGACTGATGAGAGGGGCTTCCTTTGTACATGCTTCGAGAAGACTCTTCAAGTGTGGCTCAGGTATGTCTAATTTGGGGGTGCTCTCGTCTCTGTATACTCTGTCCAGTATCATTCCTATGGTTGTGTCGACTGGGACGTTGGTAAATAGGGATTCAACGTCCAGGGAAGCGATGATTCCATCGGGCTGGGTAGATTTGATCAATTCTAGGAAATCTGCTGATGATTGTAGACTAAACTTACTTGGAGTGTACGGAGTTAGGAGTTCATTGAGTTTTTTTGCCAGGTGATATGTTGGAGTTGGTATTTGGCTGATTATAGGGCGTAGTGGGTTACCTGGTTTATGCGTCTTAACATTGCCGGGCTCTATCATATCTACATTTGGAACTGTGTATGGAGTCTGCCACCACCACATCAGTGCCTAATGCATTCCATCTGTTAACTACTCTGATACTGATAAGGTTCCTTTGAACATCCTTGTGGTTCATTTTGGTTCTCAGTTTCCGCCTGTGTCCCCTTGTTTGTGTACCACCCGTGTTAATCATTTTATCTATGTTCATATGTCTGGTTGTCTTCCGAGATCCAACAGAACATGCGCATGCAAATGAACCTGTAGCCAATGGGACTACGTCGCACACCGTTTTCTGGAATACTGCCCAGTTTTGATGGGCTTTACGGCAGTAGAAACTCCCTCTACATGGCAAGTCGCTCACTGGAATATCATGGCTAAAGTTGGTACACATATACGTGTCATGTTCAGCCCTGGAAAAGGAATCTGCATTATTGTGTTTCTTCCCTACTCGGTGTTGAATCTTTAAATCATACTGGCTCAGCTCCTCCAACCAACGAGCTAATTGATACCGAGGGTTCTTAAACCTAGTCAGCCACACTAAGCTGCCGTGGTCTGTGCGAGTTGTAAAAGGCCGCCCCAAGAGATAGTGCCGAAAGAGCCTGATGAACCGAACAAATGCAAATAATTCTTTCCTAGTAGTGCAATACCTTCTCTGTTCTGGGGTCAATGTAAAACTAGCGTATGAAATTACGTTTTCTTGTCCTTCTTGAATCTGTATTTGTTCCTCGCCCATTACTCAGACGGAGGTATCCGTGTCCAGGACAAAAGGATCATGCCTATTAGGTAACGCCAAAACGTGAGCTGTAGTTAAAGCCGTTCTGATGGCAGCAAAAACATCGTGGTGTTTGTCTTCCCATTAAAATTGGTTTACTCCAGTTAATGCATATAGGGGAGCGGCTAACTCCGCGGATCCCTTTATAAAAGATCGATTGTAGTTGGCTAATCCTAAGAATTTCTCCACGTCTTTGGACGTCCTTGGAGTTGGCCATCTCACCGCTGCATCTCTTGCCTCTTGTTCCAGATCGAGTCCCGTCCTACTAACTACTCGTCTTAGGAACTCAACACGCTTTATAAACAAGGGACATTTTTGTGGCTTTGTCGTAAGCCATATGTTCTGAATCGTTAAAAAAACTGTGCTAGATTGGAAAAGTGATTTTGGAAGGAATCTCCCATCACCAAGATATCATCCAAAAAAAAACTAACACAGTTTCCCAGTTTAGCTCTCGTAGTACCAAATTCATAACTCTGGCATGGGTAGCTGGAGCATTACAAAGGCCAAAAGCCATCTTTTAAACTCAAATAGTCTATATTTAGTAATGAATACCGTCTTCTTCCGATCTTCCTCTGCTATATTGATCTGATAGTTAGCTGCTGAGTTGGCACCTAATTTACTAAACCATTCATTCCCAGCCAATGTGTCCAGACACTCAGCAACAAGAGGGAGTGGATACTTATCCTTTATGGTGCGGGCATTAGGTCTTGGTAATCTACACACTACCAAACCGACGTATTCCTTTTCCTCAACAAGACTGGTGCCGATGCCCACTCAGACACCGATGGTTGAATAATACCTGCATCAAGCATGCGCTGAAGATGTCTTTTTCCTCATGCGCAAAACATACAGATGCACGTCGTATTTTCTGTTTCACAGACTTGGCATATCCTGTGACGACGTGATGAAATACCTCTTTGAAAGATCTGAGGTCAAACTCATTTGCGGCAAAGATGTCCTGAAGGGTCCATAACAGGTGGGTCACTTGGCTCACCTGTTCCTGTGCCATTGCTTCTTCAACATCCTGTAGCATATTCAAAATATGAGGAGGTAGGTTGCTATGGGTTTCCATTTTTAATTTCCCCACTGACCTTGCTGCCACACTTGGGCAAGTATGCCAGCTCTGCATGAGCGACATGCATGTGCCTCTTTAGTGTAATGTTCGACTCTGTCACATTGGGTATACATACTTTCAAGGTATCCCTATTCTGATGGAGCATGCGTACCAAAGGCACTTGCCCATCCCTACATGGGCTCCAGTACACACTCGAGCATAACTTTGTCCAGTTCACACTTGACCCTGGCAACCGAATGTGGTGTGATAACAGTATATTGGGAAACTGGTACTGTAGCTATGCAAAGATCCGGGCTAGTGTTAGGTAAGGCTTACATCCCAAACTGGATGGGAATTACTTGCCCCTTCAATATCATTTGGGATTTGCCTAGGACTATACTAAAACCTTAGCTTTTCAGAAAATCAAGCCCTAATAGCATGTCATTTTCAATTGGTGTGGGAGAAACTGCTGGGATTGATATGAGAGAACTTCTAGGGACTTGTACTGTACTAAATTGAAAAAATACTGTTTGCAAAAATATTTCAACTAAAGTCAACTAGCTAGGGTCGTAAATCCTAGCTCCTCTTTTTCCTAATGACAGACTGTGGGCTGTAAGTGGCAGGTGGGGATGAATGAAGAAGTTGATTGAAGATCCACAATCCACCTACAGGCAATTATCTCACATCAGCTTGTATTTTTAATTTTAATTTTATACACTTTAAAGGGACCGCGTCATACATACACGACGGGTTTGCTAATGCGGGTTCTGCCCCCGCGTCGTAAATAGCCGCGCGATGTAAAAAAACAAACAAAAAATCCAATTCTTATTCGATCGACTTGGGGTTAGTATGAAAATGTTTGCCATCAAATTTTCGTTTTCTTTAATAGGCACATGGCCTATTTGAGAAAACGGCATTGTATTGTAACTTAGTGGAGAGACTATTGAGTTGGTCACACAACGAGGGTAATCGCCCACTTCACACACTCTTGTGTGGGCCGCGATCATGATTCTACATTTATATGCATTTGTCTGTGTATAGAATTTTATTGCGAGTTCAGTGATATAAAATTTAACGCTGTAGGACTAATGTGGAGCTGACAACAAACAAAAGAGTATGAACATTTTGTTGCTGTTTGGGCGTACGGCGAGTGATCTACGTTTTTATTTATTTCGTGGTGGAATAGCTAATGCTTTGGTTACATTTTATACATATGATCGTGTAGGGAATTTTATTGCTAACACATTGATACCAAAATGAAATACGTAGCTTGAGAATTGGTGTCAGGAGAGTGAAAAGATTACACACTGTTTGCTGTTTACGCTCAAGAGCCCAAAACGCCGCGCGCACAATGCGCTATTTTTTTTTGACGGGGACCGTGCGCATTAAAGTGTTTATTAATACAAGGATAAAATTTTAATAAATTCTGTTTTATGACTGAACACTGGTTCTGTTTAAATCAGGGATTTAAACATGTACACAGTCCAGCCTAGAACCATAACTATTAACAGCCAATATATTATACCAATGAACACTACAATTTATATTGTAGAAGTATATTAAATGATCTTAAATGTGGTCTAAGTACTATTAACTAAGTACAAGAGAGCATTGTCAAGTAGGATCCAGATATATAATGAATCTGTAGTGATTCTGATATGACTTTGATATTGATATGATTTAGATATGATATAGAAATAATACATTTCCTAGATAATAATATAGATATGGTAGGTAAAATTTCCCACATCTTCCAGAGAGAGAGAACTGGCAGAGAGTCCAATACTAAGGACAATGGTAACAATATGTGTTCATCTACTCTCTATCGGATTGATATTATAAGTGCAAATTTTGCTTGCACTTTTGTGCGGCTGTCTGTTGTGGACGAGTGTGCCGGTTAGGAGTCTGTGGGTCATGTGGAGTTAGAGGTTCTGGGGGGTCTCCCAGGATCCAATTGGAGCTGACTCTGATTCCATGTGGATGCGTTTGTACAATGTCTTAAGGGGCAAGGGCTCCAGATTTCCAAAAAAATGCATTAAATGAAAACTAGCTCGATTTCAATCAAACTTTTTTGACTAGTTGCATATGAAAAGAGTTTCATCTGTTCCAAGTCTCAGCATCGTAGCATAAATAGGAAGGGAGAAAAAAATAGTGAAGTAATTGTCAAAATTATTCCAAAATGGTAAAAAACGATTATCAAACACAAGTGTCAACTGAAATCATATTTATGACTCTCAGCTATCACAATAACATATATTAAAAAATATTATAATTAGTTTTATTAGAAAAATAATTAAGCTAAAAAAAAATGGGTATATATATTTTTAGTTTAAATTTTTTATTTATCGGACTATTTGCATGAAACTTATACACCTGACTGTGCATAAGCCTATCTGTAAGGGTGCCAATTTTTTAGAAAACTGGTTGATGTCACTCTCAGCCACAGATGGCAGCACCTTAGACTCTTTTATTTTCAAATTTATTTTCAACATTTTCAACTAACATAAACGTTCATATAACTCTTTCCTTTTTTCTTCAACTTACATGAAACATACACCTTATATGTAAAGTTTATATCTCTAAAATCCCTAGGAAGCGTTTTTTCCTAAGTTCATTTATTGATTTTATAATAGCAATAAACATGACATATTTGCATAATTTTGGGGGCGGAATTTTGAATATTTGTATTAGGAAAACTAAAGATGTTTGGGAAACTTCCTTCCTCCAGATCCTTTATTATATGCTAGTATGTCAGAAAAGTGTCAGAATGATTATATCTGAAAGGTGTGTTTGTTTATTTCCAGTTGAAAATGTGTAAAATTCGTTGAAAAAAATATAAAAATATCCCTTTCCGTTTACGCTGCCATGCTGAAACCTGGAATAATTGCAGCCCATTTTATATACAACTAGTCAAAAAATATTAGTTGACATTGAACAACTTTTATGAAACCATGTCCCTGCCCCCTTCAGGGAAGTTGTTCCTTTAGACATGATTTTAACTATTCTCAAAATCACCTGGATATCTGGATGGACAGAGACAACTTTACTCAATGGCCAGTGAGCCGTAGGGCCATCACTGTCTATCAAGACAATATCGCCAGGTTGGAGATCAGATTTATTGTGAGGGATATTGGCCCCTTAGTGATGTTCTCGTAGAGATGTAAGATATTCTCTTGTCCATACATTATTCCATTTTTGGATTATGCTGGACAGATGCTTATACTCCTGAACCAACACGCTCTGACCCACATATGAGGGATCTCTGAACTCATCATCCACTAGAGATGGTAATGGAGTTAGAAGTCTTCCATACAATAGGTGGGCAGGATTTAATGGCTCATGTTGAGTACGATCATCAGACAAGTACGTCAACGGTCGATTATTCACCCTGGATTCTATTTTCGTGATTACTGTCTGGAGTTCTTGAAGACTGATTTTCTGATGGTGTAGAGATTTTCTAAAGTGTCTTTTGATAGTTCCTATTAACCGTTCATAAAATCCTCCATGCCATCAGGCTCTCGGAGGGATGAATTTCCATCTGCAGTGATGCTATTCCAGTGTGGAAGTAACTGCAGGATGGGAACAGATTTTCTGTAGTCATGCTTCTCCAGCTACCAAGTTTGCTCCGTTGTCAGAAATTATCAGCATAGGGCATGATCGGATTGCTGCGAATCTGCGGAAAGCCTGGATAAATGATTGAGCATTCATATCGAGTGTTACCTCTAGATGTACGTCTCTGGTGGTGGCACAGGTGAACTGACAGATATATGCCTTCATAGGTAGCTTATCTGCAGTCACTGTTAGATATATGGCTTCTGTATAATCTACTCCTGACGTATCGAAAGGATGTAGATTGACCATTCGTTCTTTGGGAGGGGTGGTGGTCCAGGATAAGAGCAAGTTCTTGCATCATACCTTCGGCATATCATGCAATTTTTCAAGATTGATTTGACTGACTGTCTTCCCTGAGGAATTCAATACTGCTGTCTGAGATGTGTGAGTGGGTCTAACACTCCTCCATGTTTGATGATTTGTTGATTTGTATGTAACACAATCAACTTTGTGATCCAATGATTTTTTGGTAAAAGCCATAGATGCACGGTATCTAGATTGATATCTGCATATTTAAGTCTCCCCTCCACAACGCAGTATGTGATTTTCTTGGTCTATCCACAGACCGAGATTGTGTTTTAACATATGCAGAAGATTTTCATAGTTATTCCCATAAGTTTCTCTCTGAGCTTATCTTACCCAATAGATAAGTGCCTCTGGAAAAGTGTATTTTATACCTCTTTTTCCTTAGATAATGAAACACGTTTTGTGTTACTTTGATTCATTTGGCGAGCGAGGAGTAACGAGTACAATCCAAGACTGATCTTTGAGCTTGCTGCCTGGTGGTAGTTATGGTTTGTGTAGTAATGACGTGTGGCTTTTGTTCCCGCCAACTACTATTCACTAACCATCGAGGCCCATGAAACCAAATATCTGCCTTTGCAAATTGTTTAAACGTCATGCCTCTTGATAAGAGATCAGCTGGATTATCTTTTGTTGGTACATGCAACAATTGAAAGCCTGCAAAATTTCTTTCATTTCTGAGACGCGATTTCTTACATATGGAGTTGGACAGTTGTCGTTTCTTACCTATTGTAAGACGGCTTCATTGTCAGACCATATAATGACAGCTTTGATGTTCATGGTCGACAAGACTTGTTTGATATGCACTGCTTAGCGTGTGCCAGTAAGCAATGCAGTTAATTCCATCTGAGGCAAAGTCCCCTTTTTTAATGGAGCGACTCTGGCCTTAGAGGTGATAAGATATGATTGATGGGAAGTCACTAAGTAAGTACAAGCTCCAAAAGCTTTGGCTGACGAGTCTGCGAATATATATAGTATTACTTCCTCATTTTCCTTGACTATGTGTCTCGGAAAGATTATCTGTTCGACTAATGTTTATTCTTGAGCCATCTCCATCCAAGCTTTTTGTAACTGGAGTGGTAGTGGATCATCCCAACCAACTTTGACTTTCAAGCTTCTTGCACCAATAAACGCCAATTGATAGTTAAAGGATTTAGTAGACCAAGTGAGTCGAATACCTTGCTAATCTGTGAAAGCAAATCCCTTTTTGTAGCAATGCAATAATTTACTGGTACTGATTTGATTTATATTGTGTCTGAGATTAGATCCCTAACACCTTTTGCGATTCTGGTTCATGATATTCAGGATAATCTCTTGCTCTTTGATTATTCAATGTTGCATTATTAAAGGCCCATGATTGTAATGGCATGTTGGCACCTTGTAGCTCCTTGTTGCCTCTTGATATATTTGTAACAGTTCATTAGTACTGTTAACTGTCCCATGAAAATTATCTACATATTGATTTTGACTGATTTCAGCCTTATAGGGACTTAATGATTTCTTCAGATGAGTATCTAGAGTTGCTTGCAGCAAAAATGGGCTAGATGTAGCACCGAAGAGTACAGAGATGAATCTGTATGTCACAATAGGACTATTGAGATCTTCTGGGTTCTCTACCCATAGAAACTTAGTGAAGTCCCTATCTTCTTCCTGTAAGCCAACTCTTAGAAAGGCCTTACTAATGTCTGCTGAGAACACATATTTGTTAAGTCTAAACTTTAGCAGTATGTTATACAATTTCTGAGTTAGATTTGGACCTGTCAGCAAACAATCATTCAGACTGGTTCCTTGGGGTCCAGATTTAGAGCTACAATTAAAAACTATCTGTAAAGGAGTTGTTTTTGGTTCTCTCATTACAGCCATGTGTGGTGAAAAATGGCCTGTTTGTTTATTGTCGTGTTTCACGACTTCAATGAATTTATTCTGTAGCTGTTGAGCAATAATCTCATGGGAGCATTTTAAATGCTTAGGCCTTTCCTTATCTTTGCTAATTGAGATTTAAATGGACTATAAGACATATGATAGTTGATAGATAAGGTTTTATGGTTGATTTTCCATGGTAGCCTTACCCAGTACTGTCCATCATGGTACTGTACAGTTTCTAAGTATTGATTACATGTGCAGAAATCATCAGGACTTGGCTGTTCAGGAATTATTTCTATTGCATAAAGTTCCCACAATTTATGCACAGATTCCAATCTGTTGCATCGGAGCCGGTCGGCCGAGCGGACAGCACGCGGGACTTGTGATCCTGTGGTCCTGGGTTCGATCCCAGGCGCCGGCGAGAAACATTGGGCAGAGTTTCTTTCACCCTATGCCCCTGTTACCTAGCAGTAAATAGGTACCTGGTTGTTAGTCAGCTGTCACGGGCTGCTTCCTGGGGGTGGAGGCCTGGTCGAAGACCGGGCCGCGGGGACACTAAAGCCCCAAAATCATCTCAAGATAATCTCAAGATAATTGTTATCAATCATGTGGGCGATATTAGGTTGTGACTGTTCTTTGCCTAGTCAAGCCACAATTACAGTTTCTGTATGATGTGATTTTTCAGGAGGTGAAGGTTCAAGATCTAGTACAGGTCCTGTCATCAATAAGCCTCCTGCTGATTTGAGTAAGTTCATACCCATAGAGTCCTCTGATCCCAAAATGAATCAGTGATAGTAGTCAGCTCCAATCAGAATTCTGATATCCCTTATGAAGTCAGAATCGATCAGAGGATCTGCTAATTGAATTCCATTTTCTTTTAGGAATTTAGTGGTGGCTGCCTGACCAGTGACTTCTAGTTCAATACGAATTTTGTCAACTACTATGGCTTTGACTGTCTTTTGGGATGTACCTAGACAGACATTAAGCTGTACTACCTGATAGGTTTTAAGACTTGAATTGGTAAAAAATTCTGATATGGATGTAAATAATTGCTTTGAAGATTTCAGTTGCAAATATTCTGTAATCTTTTTACTGATAAAGGTTTTTTGTGACCCTTGATCAAAAGAGCCTTTTGGTTGAATACAAATTCCTTGATTGCATAGTTCCAGATGTGCAGTAGGCAATATGGCTGTCGTAATAGTCTCTGTTTCAAAGGCATTAACATTACTCATTACTGAACAGAATTGTACAGTTGTTGAGGTGTTTTCATCTTTTGGCTTTGCCTGAAATGCAGGCTGATTATTGGATGGCTGTGATCTGGATTGTGTGTGGTGATATCACCACAGAGTGCTGTGTGATGTACACTTTTATGACAATATTGACAGTTCTGCAATTGAGTGTTACATTCACTCATATCATGCTTCCGTAGACAACGGATGCACCTGTTCAGAGATTTCAGTCTACTGATTCGATTGGCACGGTCTTCATAAACTGTGCATTGATTAATGGTATGTGCTTCATGACAGAATAAACATCTTGGGGCACTTGTAGCTCATTTTATCTTATCTGTCTTGGGAGCTTGATTTCCTACAGTTCTGTTAACTGTGGGTGATACAGCATATGAGCCAACATTATTCTGCTTCCACTTTGCAGAAGAGGAGTTTTGTTGCCTTGATTTTTGACTGCCAGTTGGTATATTTTTGTTTTTGTCCGAAGATTCATTTTTAGTGATTTTGTTTGGTGGTCTAAGTTTTCCTCGGCTCCCTAATCTTTGTAGGTAAGCTCGAAGTCCATCAAAGAGGTTCAGTGATAAGATATTGGTGTTATAATGGGTGCATAGGCTGTCTATGACCTCATTAAGAGTTTCCATTGAATGATTAACTTTGTAAACCACTCTGCATTTCCTACGGGTAATTTAGTACTGAGGGCTTTGACGACTGATTCTATAGGCAATTGAAATGATTGTAGTGATTCATAACTTTGATTTGGAGAGGGTAAATCCAATAATTTTAAGATATGATATAGAAATAATACATTTCTTAGATAATAATATAGAAATGGTGGATAAAATTTCCCACAATTGGTGCCACATACACCCTTACCCTAAATTCTTGTTCTCCATTGAGTAATGTAATACAGTTTTCCAGTTTACCATCGTTCCAGGAATGCAAGTGAGTTTTCCAGCTGTGTTCAGAGTTAGTCATCGTATCACTGGCGGTGGGGGTTGTAGCCACTGATGAACCTCATGAGAGATTATAGTAGCCACAGCAGCAGTATCCATTATGGACTTGACACTTACATCCTCTACCTCTAAAGGAATCCAAAACATTGAACCGGTTCTCAGCTGTTTGATATATATTTCTTCTAGCCCCTCTGCATCTGTGTCTGAAGTTGTATGGCCTTGCCGCCACATTGCTCTCCATAGAGGAGAAACTATCCTCCTCCCGGGTTAACTCTTCCTTGCAACATACTTGCCTACAATTTAAACCATTGTCCGGGGTTCTATACCCTGCTGTTGACAAAGCCCTTTCTCTTTCAAAGACTCACAAATCTTGCTCAAACCCATACTTCTATTTCGTCAGGCACCGAGACTTCTTCCACACTTGCAGATACTGCCTGGTAGGTGTGCATACAGTCCGTGTGGGTTCTATTGAGGGTATTTGGGATCCAGGTGTCTTCTTATAGTGGTGTTTATTTCCGTGTTGCTATATCCATTGTTCACCAATACCTGAGTTATTCTTTCAAACTCTCTCCTCACATTGCTCCATTCAGAACAGTGTGTAAGCGCTCGACGAATATAAACAGAACACTGGTTTTGTATCTTTGGGATCTCTCACTCTTACCGTTCAGGCATAATCCTATGTTAGGAGGTTTTGTATTTACCCAGGTGCTTAAAGAGGTTCCTGTTTTTGTTATTAGTACATCCAAGAATGGCAGAATGTTATTTTCACTATTTTCATGTGTAAATCGGAGTACTGACTCTCTCTCTAGATGGCTTTATAGATTAATTAGTTCATCTGAGTTTTTTACAATGATGTCATCTACATAACGGCAGTATATAGTTGTTTTTTGTCTACTACTGAAGACTCTATCTTCGATGGTTCCATGTAAAAATTAGCGAATAACACTCCAAAGGGGGAGCCCATTGCTACTCCGTCTATTTGTAGATACATGTCCCCTTGCAGACTGATGAAAGGAGCTTCCTTTGTACATGCCTCGAGAAGGCTCTTCAAGTGTGGCTCGGGTAGGTCTAATATGGGGGTGCTCTCGTCTCTTTATACTCTGTTCAGTATCATTTCTACGGTGGTGTCGACTGGGACATTGGTAAATAGGGATTCGACATCCTGGGAAGCAATGATTCACTTGGGCTGTGTAATTTTGACTAATTCTAGGAAATCTGCTGATGATTGTAGACTATAGTTGCTGGGAGTGTATCGAGTTAGGAGTTCATAAAGTCTTTTTGTCTGATGATAGTTTGGAGTTAATATTTGGCTGGCTATTGGACGTAGTAGGTTACCTGGTTTGTGTATCTTAACATTGCCATGAGCATATCCTAAGCCATAGTCGCCCTGGAGTTTAGTGAAATGAACACTACCTTTCTTTACGTTGATTGCAGTAATAGTTTTGTTCACTTTGCATTTAAGGTCATCCACACGGTTTCTAGTGATTCGTTGAAATTTAGTGTCATAACTAAGTATGTCGCTAATTTTATTCATGTATTCTTGGGTAGGAATCAACACATATGCTGCTGACTTGTCGGCTTTTCTTATTGTTACATCTTCCAGCTTTTTTAGTTGTTTTGCTGCTACTTTGAGTCGTGGGGTTAAGATTGTTGATGATTATGTTCCTCGTTTTCTCCGTGCTTCTGTTAGTAGTTCAGCGTGAAGTGTGTCACTGGTGATGCCTTTTTTGTTGTCTTCTTGCTTATGGATGTCGTCCAGAAACATTTCGATTTCCAGGCGATTTTGATGCTTCTTTTGTTTACCTGTGAATTCACAATTTAGACCGAGATTTAAGAGGTCTCCTTGGTTCTGGGTAAGATCATAAAAAGTCAGGTTAATATAGCTATCTTTTGCCATAGGCAAAATTGCCATAGGTCCTCCATGTAACGTTGATATGGAGGACCTATGGCAATTCCACGACCAAGAGATGGCTTCCTGAACCTTGCAGGAATTAACCTCACTGAGGACCAAGTCACTCTCCTAAATCTGGGTATAAACTGTCACGTTATGTCCAGACCGAGTGAGATGGCCCGGAAAGTGGAGTTGGAAATTCTGTTGGACGACATATTCGACCTCGAGACACAAAAGAAGGTCACTACCAAAGATACCTTACAAACAGAACTTTTTGCGGAAGGAGGAAAGAATCGAGGCAACTACAGAAGCACCATACTGTCCCCCGAGCTCAAAGCGGCAGCTAAGAGCCTTCGTGAGAACAAGGAGATAGTTGTCAGGAGAGGTGACAAGTCGCCAATATACGTCATTCTTAAAAAAGACGAATATCTGGCGAAAATGAACCTCATACTCTCTGACCAAACTAAATTCCAAAGGGTAACGAAGGACACTACAGCCGAATTGAAAGCAAAGGTCAGCAAACTGATCGAAACTGTGAATGCCAAGAAATCCGGACTCCACCTGCCAAAGATTATTGGGGAATATAAACCTGGATATGCGTATGGAAATGTCAAGACACACAAGCCTGGAAACCCACTTCGGCCAATCATCAGCCAGATACCCACACCCACGTACAGACTGGCGAAGCGACTCAACGGCCTGCTGACTCCTTGTGTCCCTTGCGCCTTCAGCCTGAAGTCTCCAAAGGAATTTGTTGGCTTTCTGCGGGGCACACGGGCCACAGGGATAAGAGCCTTGTTGGATGTAGAATCACTGTTTACCAACGTACCTGTGGTAAACAATCGGGATGATAGCCGACAGAGTGTATCGTGATCCAGCCTGCACTCCTTTTGACATACCAGAAAACATTCTGAGGAAACTACTCCAAGCTTGTACTAAAGAGGCACCCTTCTTCAGCCCGGATGGGCACATGTATAAGCAAGTGGATGGGGTCGCCATGGGTTCTCCCCTAGGTGTCCTGTTTGCAAACTTCTACATGGGTACCATCGAGCAAAAATTCTTAGTCGAAATGAACTTGAAACCGGCCATATACTGCAGGTATGTTGACGACATTTTTACACAGGTACCTGATGTCAGACATCTGCAGGAGCTGAAGGAGGCATTTGAGCAGAGTTCCGTGCTGCGTTTCACTTACGAGATGGAAAAGGATGGGAAGCTGCCCTTTCTAGATGTAACGGTCATGGAAAGGAGCGGAGTTTTCCACACTGCAGTCTACACTAAGGAAACGAACATAGGAATGTGCCTAAGTGCCAACAGCGACTGCCCAGACAGGTACAAGAGGAGTGTTGTTAACGCTTATGTCGACAGTGCTCTCAGCCACAGCTCAGAATGGAAGCAAGTCGACGAAGAACTCTGTAGGGTAAGGCAGGTCCTACTCAACAACGGCTTATCCAATGGTTTCGTCGAAGACATCATAAGAAGGAAAGTGAAACGCCATGCAACCTCTGAAGAGACAACTAACACAACACCTATACCCCCTATTAGACTATTTTACAGGAACTTCTGTTCCACAGCTCATAAAACGGAGGAAAGGGTCCTGAAAGATATTGTTAATAGAAACGTTATCCCTACAGACAAAAATCAGAGGTTACAACTGACGATTTACTATAAAACCAGAAAAACGGCCAGCCTACTCATGAGAAACTCTCCAGACACAAAGCAGAACGCTTTAAAAGAGACCAACGTCGTCTATGCCTTCAAATGCCCTCTTGGGGACTGTAAGCTCCAAAAAACCCAGTATATAGGCAAGACAACAACATCTCTTTCTAGGCGTTTAATGATGCATAAGCAACATGGCTCCATTAAGGAACATATAATCTCTTCCCACAACCAAACCATCGCCAGAGAAATCCTAGTAAACAACACAGAAATCATCGATAGATACAGCGATAGCAGGCGGCTTGACGTCTGCGAGGCTCTACACATCAAGAAGTCAACACCAGCAATCAACAGCCAATTAATGCACAACTATATTCTACCCACCTCAAGACTCCGCTCCAATATAGAAGCATCAAGAAATATGGACCAATAGGCTTTCTACAAATCACTTCCATTTAATACCCATTGTTTCGTGTTCTGTCTTGTGTTTAGGAATTTAATACCCTATTAATACCACCTCACCCCATCCACCTCACTCAAATTGTAGATATAAACAAATCGAAGATGTGTAGGTTCTATTCAGTTGTGTATGAGTAAGCTAAAGTCTTTGAAAATGTAATAAGTTTTACGAAACGCGCTCTAGTGTCGCGTCAGGCTAGAAATAAAAAATGAATTTTGGAGAATTGATTTTTTAATTACCACTAACAGTGATATATATATATATATCACTACAGTAATATATATATATATATATATATATATATATATATATATATATATATATATATATATATATATATATATACATATATATGCCTTAATCCACTTGACCATCACGACCGGACATAATGAGGTGATAGCCGGAGCTATCGGTTTTCAGTTGCATATTGTCCTGCCCAGCAAACACAAATCATCTACACAACGTTCGCCTATCTCTTGCCATAGGTGTGGGAATGATTTGCATTGAGAATGGTGCAGGAAAGCCTTTGAGAAACTTTTACTCAAAAAATCCAAACACAAAGGTTTAATTATAAATTGTTTTTCTACAATTATTTTCTTCCAAATGTAAAACAAATAGTTTTTACATGTTTAAATATAAAATTTATGGTGTTTTTTTGTAAAATTCATTAATAAATTGTGAATGATATATATTGGCTGAGTGAAACCTTTAAAATCCATTTAGTTATAATTTGAACAGAAAAAAGTATTTTTCCAAATTTTCTAAAAATTGCTCTTTTTAACACAATTTGACTCCTTATACATTCCACTAAACACTATATCATGTTTAAATATATAATTTATGTATTATTCTCTAAAATAATTTATATAAATTATATAAGTTGCTGGAAAGTGGTGTTAAAGATTATGAAAACATTTTGTTGTGTTAATATGTTCTTATTAACTATGTCTCAAGTTCACAGTTTATCAAACAAGAATATTAACATTCGTCAACTCTTAAAATCTTATATGTTATCTTGCTGGTGCAAAAAAGGGTGAATCTTTAGGAACAGCTATAGTATCTATATATCACAAATGGTGTTTTCCCTAACTCAAACAATGTAGGGTTTATTATTCTACACATATTTCTAATGACTCTTAGATGTTTACATTCTCTGAAGTATAATTGTGAAGGCTGTGTCCATCACTCTCAACACAGATTCTTAAACTCGTCTCTGCAGGTTCAACTATATAATTAGTTTCCATTTTGAATTTCCATGGACATTTGTATCCAAAATGAAACCAATGTGGTTTCCTTCAGCGCCTTCAGCCAGCACATTTGCTCATTCATTTCCACAGATTCCAACAAGGTAGGGGATTTACAGAAATTTGTATATTCATATTGTTATATATTAAAAATATGAATGCAGTTCAATATGATAAGACAAATACATGAGTTTATGATAAATTCGTTTTCTGTGATATACCATTGATATGCTCTTTTTTTCTTTAAATGGCAGACTAAACTAAAGTGCTCACATCAACAGATTTGATGTATAAATGGTCAACGCTCAACAGAGTTAGTATAAATGTATTAGTATAAATCTTACTTGTCTCATTGTTAATTCACATTCAATGTCAACTTGTGGTTGCATTGTACAAGGCCAACACAGATGATCGAAGGAAACTAACTCTGCTCTAGTTCCATGAAGTTGCTATTTGGTCTTTACTCAATGCATTGTACATGCATTGTACAAGGCCAACACAGATGATCGAAGGAAACTAACTCTGCTCTAGTTCCATGAAGTTGCTATTTGGTCTTTATTGAAATTTGACAAGGCAGAGTGGCCTGCAACAACTACACCATCTCCACATCTAGTTCATGCTCCAGACATAAATCATGACACTGGTCCTGTGTATCCTGCTGCTGACCCGTCAACACCTGGCCCGTCGGGTGTGAGGCGCCCTCTCTTCACGTCTACACCTAGTGCTGAAGCTGAATCTGATGAAGATAATTCATATTCCACATTAGTGTTTGAAAACAATAGTGAGAGCGACGATTCAGACAGTAGTTTATTGCCAACCAAGAGACAACAGCGACGTGTTGTTATAGCAGAGACTCGCCTGAACTATAAATTGAAACATGAGCTGGTAAAAATCCCCAAACGTCGCAGGTGTGAAGTGTGTTCAAAGTCGGGTATCAGGAAGGAAACTGGTATAGCGTGCAAGACATGCGATGTTCCACTTTGCGTCATACCTTGTTACACCACTTATCACAGGAAAAGGGTGTATTGGGTGGACAAGAAATAACCACCTACATCAGCTTCACTCCACCTAGGAACATCTGTTGAGCAACTTCAGGAATCAGTACCTGAAGGAGGTGGAGTGGAGATAAAATGCTCAACTTATTTTACTACAATCGTCTTTGCTTTGGTAAGTACACATAATTGTCTTAGATTGTTTCAGTATTGTAGTCTATTTTCTTAGGAATATTTTGATACCTAAATGAGAACTGTAGCACGAAAACTAAAGTAAGTATACATGAAACAAGAGAAACTTTTTTTGTGGGTGTTGCGGGTGTGAGTTGGAGTGTCAATTAAGAGCGGGTTCCGGTTGTGTGTTTTCCGTCATCTCTACAGCTGTGAATTCCAAGGAATTGTATTTGATATGCATATGTCTGTGTAGGGAATTTTATTCCGAACACTATACAAAAAAAAACGGTGTGAAACAAGTATAAACTTGAAAAACATGAGCAAAGTAAAAACTTTTGACGCTCACGGGTACAAACACGCGTAAGATTTTATTCGCCGCAAATTTATTTGACGCTGTGTTGGCCAACTCTACCCATGTTCTTATAGAACTTTCTATTGCGAACACATTGCTATAAAAATGAAATACGTAGCTCCAGAAATAATGTCAGGACAGTGAAATCAGTATAAACATTCAAAGCCCTGCATCACACCAGTGTCGTCCCTGCTGAAATCACGGCTAATGCTTCGCCCAGTTCCCACACTCCCACCAGTATACACCATAAGGCCCCAGTACACACCATAAGGTACGAGTACACACTATAAGGCACCATCAGTACACACCTACAGGTATTTGTTTCTGGTGTGGTGCTCATGGGATCTGTTACAACCTTCTAGGAAGCTTTTAGGGTCAGGATTGACATTACAGTTCCCATTCCCACCAGTATACACCATAAGGCCCCAGTACACACCATAAGGTACGAGTACACACTATAAGGCACCATCAGTACACACCTACAGGTATTTGTTTCTGGTGTGGTGCTCATGGGATCTGTTACAACCTTCTAGGAAGCTTTTAGGGTCAGGATTGACATTACAGTTCCCATTCCCACCAGTATACACCATAAGGCCCCAGTACACACCATAAGGTACGAGTACACACTATAAGGCACCATCAGTACACACCTACAGGTATTTGTTTCTGGTGTGGTGCTCATGGGATCTGTTACAACCTTCTAGGAAGCTTTTAGGGTCAGGATTGACATTACAGTGCAGCGTTTTATATATATAAAATACACATGAGAGTATGTGCAGGGACTTAATATCTAACATATTCAGAGATTTGAGTAAGGGGTCCATATATACTGCCCGGTTGCCTGAAATGCTATATGCCTACTATATTGGCTTTAGGTATTGTATGCACTAGCTCTATCTATAAATCCAACATTATGTTTGTAAATCAACTATGTATGTACTTTCCTGAATAAAATTGACTTTACTCTACACTTATATGCTCTGTGGATTTGTTATCCCTTATCGTTTGGGAGAAAAAAAATGACTAATACGTTCGGCGAATGACTTTGACTTCAACTTCACTTTGACTTCGTTCATGTCATCGTATTTTCCGTAATATATAAAGGTTATGACAATGCAATTATATTATTGTGTGCAAATAATTTGGAAATTTCATGTACCCTAAAAATAGTAAAATAAAGAATAAGAATAATTAAATAATTGTTGTAGTAAATTGTCACACGTTCATCATACGCAAACGAACACACAGTGTGGAGCGTCAGTAGACCAAGGTCCGCGCCATTTTAAAACACGGCTTCGAATGTAAGTAATGTTTTTCTCGTACTAACACTGTGTTATGCAATAGATTAGGTCTTGAATTCACAAATTTAGTTGTTACATCTGACAGAGTATGTTAGACGGTGTAATGCTGGTCCATGTTGACGTATTTGTGGGCTTGATTGGTTTACATGTGATGGCACACAATATCGGCACCCCACAACATGCTGTTGAAGTTGGAATGCATGGCATAGGCTCCTCACACAATGTTCTTTATGTGGTCCTCAGGTGATAGTTTTCTATTTAGAACCACCCCTAGATCTCTTTCTTTATCAGAATTCCTTAAAGATTTCTCACATGGTTTTCCTAATGATAGATTGTGGGCTGTAAGGGACAGGTTTGATGTATGGATTAGTTGATAGAAGTTCCATTCCACCTGTAGACAGGGATCTCACATCAGCTTGTATATTATACAAGGATAAGATTTGATAAATTCAGTTATTTGACTGAACACTGGCTCTGTTTAAATCAGAGATTTAAACATACATAGTCTAACCTAGCTCCTTTCTTTTTTACCTAGCCTAACCTAGCACACAATATCGGCACCCCACAACATGCTGTTGAAGTTGGAATGCATGGCATAGGCTCCTCACACAATGTTCTTTATGTGGTCCTCAGGTGATAGTTTTCTATTTAGAACCACCCCTAGATCTCTTTCTTTATCAGAATTCCTTAAAGATTTCTCACATGGTTTTCCTAATGATAGATTGTGGGCTGTAAGGGACAGGTTTGATGTATGGATTAGTTGATAGAAGTTCCAGTCCACCTGTAGACAGGGATCTCACATCAGCTTGTATATTATACAAGGATAAGATTTGATAAATTCAGTTATTTGACTGAACACTGGCTCTGTTTAAATCAGAGATTTAAACATACATAGTCTAACCTAGCTCCTTTCTTTTTTACCTAGCCTAACCTAGCCTAACCTAGCACACAATATCGGCACCCCACAACATGCTGTTGAAGTTGGAATGCATGGCATAGGCTCCTCACACAATGTTCTTTATGTGGTCCTCAGGTGATAGTTTTCTATTTAGAACCACCCCTAGATCTCTTTCTTTATCAGAATTCCTTAAAGATTTCTCACATGGTTTTCCTAATGATAGATTGTGGGCTGTAAGGGACAGGTTTGATGTATGGATTAGTTGATAGAAGTTCCAGTCCACCTGTAGACAGGGATCTCACATCAGCTTGTATATTATACAAGGATAAGATTTGATAAATTCAGTTATTTGACTGAACACTGGCTCTGTTTAAATCAGAGATTTAAACATACATAGTCTATCCTAGCTCCTTTCTTTTTTTCCTAGCCTAACCTAGCTTGTTTTCCCAAGCCGGTCTATGGCCCATGTTTTTTTTCGATGCCTCAGTGGTCCATGCACATGTCCGTTCAAGGGGATTAAATAGCCGTTCTATGGCCCCAGGGTTTTACGAACTTCTTTTTCCCAAGCCGGTCTATGGCCCGTGTTTTTTTTTATGCCTCAGTGGTCCATGCACAGGTCCGTTCAAGGGGATTAAATAGCCGTTCTATGGCCCCAGGGTTTTCTCAAATTTTCTTTCATAGCCGGTCTATGGCCCCTGGGTTTTACAAACTTTTTTTCCCAAGCCGGTCTATGGCCCCTGGGTTTTATGAACTTTTTTTCCCAAGCCGGTCTATGGCGTGTATGTTAAATAAACCAAATTTTTCACTTTTGACAATTGAGCACCTGCTACATCCAGATTCTAGGGAGGAAAGGAATATAATATAATATCTAATATATCTATCTGTGTGAAATAGATTAAATCCATTTATTTGATATTCAGCTAATAGTTCTGTATTTTCTACATTCATCCATGTTTTGGTAAGTGCAATAATATGTATTGTTTCATTGCAGATTAGAGATTCAAGATAGTTCTAGATTTCCGAAGTACTGAAACGCGCGCCATACAGGCTTGGTGGATCTAGGTGCAAGGTAAAATTATTTACATTTACTTTTGTATTTATATGCATATATGCATTTATATGCATTATTCTCTAGAATAATAGATCTCGTAATAATTTTGCAAAAATAGTGGCATTTACTATTTTAAAAAGCTCGGGTGCAGGGGGGGGGGGGGGGGGGTTTGTGTAAAAGCCTGGTTTGTGCCTCGGAGAGGCTATGGGATCCAGTAAGATCGTCCTTCCTTTCCTCCCTAGAATCTGGATGTAGCAGGTGCTCAATTGTCAAAAGTGAAAAATTGGTTTTGTCTTCCGAATGCACCATTTCTGTAAATTTGCTAATAATCTTTTAAAAATAGTAAATGCCATTATTTTTGCAAAATTATTACGAGATCTATTATACTAATAACGGTTTGATAAAATACAGTAGACTGCCTACTGGATAATAGTTCCAGTCCACCTGTAGACAGGGATCTCACATCAGCTTGTATATTATACAAGGATAAGATTTGATAAATTCAGTTATTTGACTGAACACTGGCTCTGTTTAAATCAGAGATTTAAACATACATAGTCTAACCTAGCTCCTTTCTTTTTTACCTAGCCTAACCTAGCTTGTTTTCCCAAGCCGGTCTATGGCCCATGTTTTTTTTCGATGCCTCAGTGGTCCATGCACATGTCCGTTCAAGGGGATTAAATAGCCATTCTATGGCCCCAGGGTTTTACGAACTTCTTTTTCCCAAGCCGGTCTATGGCCCGTGTTTTTTTTTATGCCTCAGTGGTCCATGCACAGGTCCGTTCAAGGGGATTAAATAGCCGTTCTATGGCCCCAGGGTTTTCTCAAATTTTCTTTCATAGCCGGTCTATGGCCCCTGGGTTTTACGAACTTTTTTTCCAAAGCCGGTCTATGGCCCCTGGGTTTTATGAACTTTTTTTCCAAAGCCGGTCAATGGCGTGTATGTTAAATAAACCAAATTTTTCACTTTTGACAATTGAGCACCTGCTACATCCAGATTCTAGGGAGGAAAGGAATATAATATAATATCTAATATATCTATCTGTGTGAAATAGATTAAATCCATTTATTTGATATTCAGCTAATAGTTCTGTATTTTCTACATTCATCCATGTTTTGGTAAGTGCAATAATATGTATTGTTTCATTGCAGATTAGAGATTCAAGATAGTTCTAGATTTCCGAAGTACTGAAACGCGCGCCATACAGGCTTGGTGGATCTAGGTGCAAGGTAAAATTATTTACATTTACTTTTGTATTTATATGCATATATGCATTTATATGCATTATTCTCTAGAATAATAGATCTCGTAATAATTTTGCAAAAATAGTGGCATTTACTATTTTAAAAAGCTCGGGTGCAGGGGGGGGGGGGGTTTGTGTAAAAGCCTGGTTTGTGCCTCGGAGAGGCTATGGGATCCAGTAAGATCGTCCTTCCTTTCCTCCCTAGAATCTGGATGTAGCAGGTGCTCAATTGTCAAAAGTGAAAAATTGGTTTTGTCTTCCGAATGCACCATTTCTGTAAATTTGCTAATAATCTTTTAAAAATAGTAAATGCCATTATTTTTGCAAAATTATTACGAGATCTATTATACTAATAACGGTTTGATAAAATACAGTAGACTGCCTACTGGATAATAGTTCCAGTCCACCTGTAGACAGGGATCTCACATCAGCTTGTATATTATACAAGGATAAGATTTGATAAATTCAGTTATTTGACTGAACACTGGCTCTGTTTAAATCAGAGATTTAAACATACATAGTCTAACCTAGCTCCTTTCTTTTTTACCTAGCCTAACCTAGCTTGTTTTCCCAAGCCGGTCTATGGCCCATGTTTTTTTTCGATGCCTCAGTGGTCCATGCACATGTCCGTTCAAGGGGATTAAATAGCCGTTCTATGGCCCCAGGGTTTTACGAACTTCTTTTTCCCAAGCCGGTCTATGGCCCGTGTTTTTTTTTATGCCTCAGTGGTCCATGCACAGGTCCGTTCAAGGGGATTAAATAGCCGTTCTATGGCCCCAGGGTTTTCTCAAATTTTCTTTCATAGCCGGTCTATGGCCCCTGGGTTTTACGAACTTTTTTTCCAAAGCCGGTCTATGGCCCCTGGGTTTTATGAACTTTTTTTCCCAAGCCGGTCTATGGCGTGTATGTTAAATAAACCAAATTTTTCACTTTTGACAATTGAGCACCTGCTACATCCAGATTCTAGGGAGGAAAGGAATATAATATAATATCTAATATATCTATCTGTGTGAAATAGATTAAATCCATTTATTTGATATTCAGCTAATAGTTCTGTATTTTCTACATTCATCCATGTTTTGGTAAGTGCAATAATATGTATTGTTTCATTGCAGATTAGAGATTCAAGATAGTTCTAGATTTCCGAAGTACTGAAACGCGCGCCATACAGGCTTGGTGGATCTAGGTGCAAGGTAAAATTATTTACATTTACTTTTGTATTTATATGCATATATGCATTTATATGCATTATTCTCTAGAATAATAGATCTCGTAATAATTTTGCAAAAATAGTGGCATTTACTATTTTAAAAAGCTCGGGTGCAGGGGGGGGGGGGGTTTGTGTAAAAGCCTGGTTTGTGCCTCGGAGAGGCTATGGGATCCAGTAAGATCGTCCTTCCTTTCCTCCCTAGAATCTGGATGTAGCAGGTGCTCAATTGTCAAAAGTGAAAAATTGGTTTTGTCTTCCGAATGCACCATTTCTGTAAATTTGCTAATAATCTTTTAAAAATAGTAAATGCCATTATTTTTGCAAAATTATTACGAGATCTATTATACTAATAACGGTTTGATAAAATTTGGTAAAATCAAAATATAAATTCTATAAAATCAAATTCTTCACTTGCTACAGCAACAGGAATGTGTGTGTATGTATTTGTGTTGTTGAATATGACCGAAAGTGTAAGATTAATGATTCTAACACAAATCGTCTGAATATTTGTTTTTCTTCACTGTCGAGAGTAGTTAAAAAAATTTACTCGAGTTTATTTTCACACTTTATTTATGGTCCTTAACCCTTAAAGTGCGCATCACGTCATATGACGTGCTGGACATTGTACCAGTAAACTGCGCATCACGTCATATGATGTGTTGGAGTACTACACAAGATTTAAACAGCCCGCGGATACACGGGGTTCACCACACCTTCATCAGGGCTCTTGTAAACAGACGCCATTTTAAAAAAAAATCGTGGGCCAAACTCCCGGGTGTTATTGGCCTCAGTATTGAGAGAGCAACCAAGCCTGACACACGCAGCATGAGCTAACAACACTGCTGTTCAGCTTGTGACCACAGCATCGCCTAAAAATGCCAAATTATACTTGTTCATGCTATTATGTAGCGATGATATTATTACAGAAGACCCCTGACTGTGATAAAACTGACCAGGGTTCTGATAATAGCAGGATTGTGGTGATATTTAGCGCTGTGCGCCATGGAAGGAGGTGTAATGCTGTGGGAGGGAGGGTGGTGGCGATGTCTTTTGACTGTGTGTGGCCACCTTTTATTGACTGCACTCACCATACCAGCTTAGTGGTTCGCTATGGTGAACACAAATGTAGATACTTATATATAACGTGCGTATAGAGGGTATAAACAGCAAGAGAAGGTTTGGAGCCGCCATTTTGGTGAGAGCGGTGGCGTCGTCTGCACGACACCACCGTGCAGACGACAGTGTTGTTTACTGGTTACCACGATGGTCTTTGGGCACCATACCAGTTTATTTGTACAAGTATGATGAATAAAACAGGTAGATATTTATATATAATGTGTGTATATAGCGTAATAACACCACACAGTGTTGTTGGAGGAGAAATATTAGTGCGTCTGGCCTTGAGGGCGGCCGCCGATCAGCTGACTGTGTGAGTAGCCACATCTCTGTGCCTTTACTCACCATACAAGCTTAGATGCACAGTTATGGTGAACAAAACATGTAGATACTTATATATAACGTCTGTATATAAGATATATAGCGTAATAACACCACACAGTATTGTTGGAGGAGAAATATTAGTGTGTCTGACCTTGAGGGCGGCCGCCGATCAGCTGACTGTGTGAGTAGCCACATCTCTGTGCCTTTACTCACCATACAAGCTTAGATGTACAGTTATGGTGAACAAAACATTAGATTCTTATATATAACGTCTGTATATAGTGAATTATAGCAAAAACATTATTGTGGGAGGAGAATGAGGGTGAGTCAGATGACTGGAGGGAGGGCGGGAGTGGCTGGCTGATACACGGCAGTCACTCCTCATTACTTTTTGACTCATAATAGCTACTTAGTGGTTCGTTATAGTGAACAAAACATGCAAATACTCATATATAACCTGTGCTTATAGTGTAATAACCGACAAAGTATTTGTTCACTGATTGATGAACATAATTGAATCAACAATATGCACACCATATTTTTGAGTACACCAACGATTCACTCATTTTATTATATAAATATATCAAACTACACACTATTGAATAATATTACAGCAAAAAAAGTATGAAAAATCAATCAGAGACATTGAAATAATTCGGTAATTATCTCTTTGTGGCAACTCTGGCCTGACAGCTTGCGAGCAACAGACTGCCTGGGACGCACGCTGAGTCAGCGCCTATAATTTGCCAGACTTCCCCGCCCTATAGCGGGCAATATATGCCACTTACGATTTTTTTATTATTTTTTCCGTGATCAGTGAACACAAATTAACAGGTTAGAAAGAAAAAATAATTTTTTTTTTTTTCAAAATGACATGCGCCTGTGGGGATGGCAGGATATTAGACCCCGAGCATGTTAAGGGTTAAGTCCCTCTCCTTAATGCTGCTGCTGTTTCTCGCATCTTTGCATCGCTTGTATGTTTGGGGGTTTGGCCTCTTGCTATATATTGATTCCATTTGTGTGTGTTTGGGTCTCAGGCCCTCTCGCAATTTCTGTTGAACAAACCCCTTTTCCTAGTTCTGCATCTCTCCTTTGGTACAAATTTTGTTGTGCTTTTATCATATATTTCACAAAACTTGACATACATTTCATTTACTTCATGTCCTATCAGCAAGTGTTTGTCAAATTCTTTAAGGAAAGTTTATCATCCTGATTGCAGATCTCTAGCGATATTATGTCAACTTCTTGTGGATTCGCAATCATTATTTAATTTACCTTTAGGTGTTCTTTCACCAGCACAGCAACACTGTACCTCTCCCAACCAGTTTAAGATAAAAACTAAGTACTAACTAATTAACTCAATGTAACCTACCTTACCCCCAAAATGACAACCCATGTCTTCTATTTTAAACAATGCTGTTTTGTTGACCAAATTGTATTTTTGTTTTTTTCTGCAATGTTTCCCCCCCCCCACCACTCTACCACCACATTGAGTTTAGTAGCTCTGTGCACGTCAGGTGCTGTTTAATATACAGACCTACTCCTCCATTTGACCTAGTTTCTCTATCACATCTATATCACTTTGTGCTTTAGCCCTGGTGGAGCTTGGTCCACCAGGGTGTTGTTTGGAGTGGCCCGCAGATCCACATACAGTCTGCATATGATATACAGTCTGTTGATCAATTAAACTACAGTAGTTAGTTTTATTCACCGAATGCACCAATATGTGTTCATTTTTCCCAGATGAAGGAACTAGGTAATATTCATCATCTGAATGCACCATCTGATGCTTTAACACACTCATGATACACGAGAGGTTTAAAAAACTTTTAAAACTTTTAAAACTTTTTGACCTATGTATTTAAAAGCAATTCTAAAGTTAAAAAGTGTAGCATAGGCCCCTCGCAGAATGTTCTTAATATGATCCTCAGGTTATAGTTTTCTATCTAAAACCACCCCTAGATCTCTTTCTTGATCAGAATTCTTTATAGATCTCAGTGGCTCGATCATAGAAACTGCTCTAAATCCTTGTTGGCCTGGATTGTGGAGGTCATTGGTCTCTATAAAACTAGTAATCTGACTCCTGATCACTCTCAAATAATTTTATTATGTGGGATGTTAGTGCAACTGGTCTATAATTCTTTGCCAATGCTTGTGTTGTGTTGTGTTGTTTTGGTAGTGATGTGCAATGTGTTGTTTTGGTAGTGATTCGTCCAGTTCTGGTAGTAGTGCGGTTGTTGTGTAGTGTAGTACTTGTGTGCTTGTTAATGACTTGTATTCCAGTCTTGTGGGTATCTCCTTTCCCCTACGGGCCAACTGCTTTGTTCTTACCTAGCATTTTGCTTTGTTTGGGTATGAATGTTTGTGTGCCGTATATTTTGCAAAATTTGCCATATATCTCATTATTTACTCCTCTGCCTAGCAACAAGTCTGTCTAATTATACTCATTAACTGTTTTTCAAAGTTCCCCATAGTGTCCTTTATTGAAATCGAGTTCATGAACCGTTTCAATGTTCTTATTTTCTTCTAGATTATATCTTAAAGTATATTTAAATGTTATTGTTATTATTGTTATTAAATGTTATTGTGACATTGCATTGCAATTGAGCTATGTTGTTTACCATACCGTTCATTTCGTGAGTATAAGTATAGATGCCACACTTGTGACAGGTAAAACCATGCCTTTTTTGAAAAACAGCACCGTCTGTTGCACGTAAGAGCAACCCACACTATATTATGTTGCGATATTATTTCAATATTTCCGATTGTATTGATAATTTGAATTTTCATAGATTTCAATTTATTTTCATTTCGATTTAATAATTTTGTGTGACATTGCATTGAAATTGAGCTGTGTTGTTTACCATACTGTTCATTTCATGAGTGTAGTTTATTTTTTTATTTTTTTCATTTCATTTTTTTAGCTGTTCTTATTTTTCAGTGATGGGAATATCAGATCATTTGATGTTCCCAATTTTCTGATGGAAGCATCAGACCATTATAGAATGCATCGGATGAGGTAGTTTGGAATGGTGGGGAGGACGAGAGGGGGGTATGGTGGGGAAGACGAGGGGACAGAGGAGAGGGTAATGGTGGGGAGGACGAGGGGACTGGGGAGTTGGGGATGGTGGGGACAGGGGAATGCTGGGGAGGACAAAGGGACAGGTGAATGGGAGATGGTGGGGGAGGAAGAAGGACAGGGGAGGGGAAAATGGTAAGGAGGACGATGGGACAGGGAAGTGGGAATAGTGGGGATGATGTGGGGACAGGGAAGTGGGAAGGACGAGAGGACTGTGGAATGGGGAATAGCAAAGTGAATTATAATTATATATATTAATTAATTCTTATAAATTTCCAGAAGCCTGTATCAACACCCACACTAATGCAACTGAAAGAGATGTTGAGACAAGTATTGCTGATATGTTGAAGAACGCCCCAAACAAACTCGGTGGAAACAGATACAAGGTAAAGTTTGCCAATTTGCTGTAGTCTAATTCAATTTCTTTTTAGTAATCTTCGAGAACATTTATGCTATGAATAAGATAAAATAATGTAACTGATTTTGATTTATTTACTATTTATTATTTATTTACCGTTATTAGTATAATATATCTCGTAATAATTTTGCAAAAATAATGGCATTTACTATTTTAAAAAGCTCGGGTGCAGGGGGGGGGTTATGTAAAAGCCTGGTTTGTGCCTCGGAGAGGCTATGGGATCCAGTAAGATCGTCCTTCCTTTCCTCCCTAGAATCTGGATGTAGCAGGTGCTCAATTGTCAAAAGTGAAAAATTGGTTTTGTCTTCCGAATGCACCATTTCTGTAAATTTGCTAATAATCTTTTAAAAATAGTAAATGCCATTATTTTTGCAAAATTATTACGAGATCTATTATACTAATAACGGTTTGATAAAATACAGTAGACTGCCTACTGGTTTTACCTGTAATAAGGTTTGATACAGATGATTATGATTATGGTTTTGGCCTCCACCACCCTCTCACCTAACTTGTTCCAACCATGTCTACCACGGTTTTGTATTCCGAATGCACCATTTCTGTAAATTTGCTAATAATCTTTTAAAAATAGTAAATGCCATTATTTTTGCAAAATTATTACGAGATCTATTATACTAATAACGGTTTGATAAAATACAGTAGACTGCCTACTGGTTTTACCTGTAATAAGGTTTGATACAGATGATTATGATTATGGTTTTGGCCTCCACCACCCTCTCACCTAACTTGTTCCAACCATGTCTACCACGGTTTTGTCTTCCGAATGCACCATTTCTGTAAATTTGCTAATAATCTTTTAAAAATAGTAAATGCCATTATTTTTGCAAAATTATTACGAGATCTATTATACTAATAACGGTTTGATAAAATACAGTAGACTGCCTACTGGTTTTACCTGTAATAAGGTTTGATACAGATGATTATGATTATGGTTTTGGCCTCCACCACCCTCTCACCTAACTTGTTCCAACCATGTCTACCACGGTTTTGTCTTCCGAATGCACCATTTCTGTAAATTTGCTAATAATCTTTTAAAAATAGTAAATGCCATTATTTTTGCAAAATTATTACGAGATCTATTATACTAATAACGGTTTGATAAAATACAGAAGACTGCCTACTGGTTTTACCTGTAATAAGGTTTGATACAGATGATTATGATTATGGTTTTGGCCTCCACCACCCTCTCACCTAACTTGTTCCAACCATGTCTACC
>NC_091164.1:17124014-17201514 GCF_040958095.1 Procambarus clarkii
GGGAGTATGGGTTCGAGTCACTTCTGGGGTGTGAGTTTTCAGTTGCATATTGTCCAGGGGACCATTCAGGCTTGTTCGCATTTGTGTTCCTCACGTGTGCCCCAAAGAATGAGGTGATTTGGTAAAATATATATATATATATATATATATATATATATATATATATATATATATATATATGTATATATATATATATATATATATATATATATATATATATATATATATATATATATATATATATATATATACAACTTTAGAAACACTTTCCCAAAAGGAGACTCGAACCCTAGCCAGCACAGAAGCCTTCCAGCAACTGGCATAACAGGTACGCCTTAACCCACTCCACTCCACTCCACTCCAACCCATAACAGGCGTACCTGTTATGCCAGTTGCTGGAAGGCTTCTGTGCTGGCTAGGGTTCGAGTCTCCTGGTGGGAAAGTGTTTCTAAAGTTGTATACTTCACTCTCGTGTTTAGGAGAGTTGTGCCTTATTCATATATATATATATATATATATATATATATATATATATATATATATATATATATATATATATATATATACATATATATATATATATATATATATATATATATATATATATATATATATATATATGTGTGTGTGTGTGTGTGTGTGTCATTGAATGAGACATTAGAAAAGATGAGAAAAGATGGCTATATTAACTTGACTTTTTATGATCTTACCCAGAACCAAGGAGACCTCTTAAATCTCGGTCTAAATTGTGAATTCACAGGTAAACAAAAGAAGCATCAAAATCGCCTGGAAATCTAAATGTTCTGGACGACATCCATAAGCTAGAAGACAACAAAAAAGTCATCACCAGTGACACACTTCATGCTGAACTACTAACAGAAGCACGGAGAAAACGAGGAACATAATCATCAACAATCTTAACCCCACGACTCAAAGTAGCAGCAAAACAACTAAAAAAGCTGGAAGATGTAACAATAAGAAAAGCCGACAAGTCAGCAGCATATGTGTTGATTCCTACCCAAGAATACATGAATAAAATTAGCGACATACTTAGTTATGACACTAAATTTCAACGAATCACTAGAAACCGTGTGGATGACCTTAAATGCAAAGTGAAGAAAACTATTACTGCAATCAACGTAAAGAAAGGTAGTGTTCATTTCACTAAACTCCAGGGCGACTATGGCTTAGGATATGCTTATGGCAATGTTAAGATACACAAACCAGGTAACCTACTACGTCCAATAATCAGTCAAATATCAACTTCAAACTATCATCAGACAAAAAGACTTTATGAACTCCTAATTCGATACACTCCAAGCAACTATAGTCTACAATCATCAGCAGATTTCCTAGAATTAATCAAAACTACACAGCCCAAGTGAATCATTTCTTCCCAGGATGTCGAATCCCTATTTACCAATGTCCCAGTCGACACCACCGTAGAAATGATACTGAACAGAGTATACAGAGACGAGAGTACCCCCATATTAGACCTACCCGAGCCACACTTGAAGAGCCTTCTCGAGGCATGTACAAAGGAAGCTCCTTTCATCAGTCTGCAAGGGGACATGTATCTACAAATAGACGGAGTAGCAATGGGCTCCCCCTTTGGAGTGTTATTCGCTAATTTTTACATGGAACCATCGAAGATAGAGTCTTCAGTAGTAGACAAAAAACAACTATATACTGCCGTTATGTAGATGACATCATTGTAAAAAACTCAGATGAACTAATTAATCTATAAAGCCATCTAGAGAGAGAGTCAGTACTCCGATTTACACATAAAAATAGTGAAAATAACATTCTGCCATTCTTGGATGTACTAATAACAAAAACAGGAACCTCTTTAAGCACCTGGGTAAATACAAAACCTCCCAACATAGAATTATGCCTGAACGGTAAGAGTGAGAGATCCCAAAGATACATAACCAGTGTTCTGCTTATATTCGTCGAGCGCTTACACACTGTTCTGAATGGAGCAATGTGAGGAGAGAGTTTGAAAGAATAACTCAGGTATTGGTGAACAATGGATATAGCAACACGGAAATAAACACCACTATAAGAAGACACCTGGATCCCAAATACCCTCAATAGAACCCACACGGACTGTATGCACACCTACCAGGCAGTATCTGCAAGTGTGGAAGAAGTCTCGGTGCCTGACGAAATAGAAGTATGGGTTTGAGCAAGATTTGTGAGTCTTTGAAAGAGAAAGGGCTTTGTCAACAGCAGGGTATAGAACCCCGGACAATGGTTTAAATTGTAGGCAAGTATGTTGCAAGGAAGAGTTAACCCGGGAGGAGGATAGTTTCTCCTCTATGGAGAGCATTGTGGCGGCAAGGCCATACAACTTCAGACACAGATGCAGAGGGGCTAGAAGAAATATATATCAAACAGCTGAGAACCGGTTCAATGTTTTGGATTCCTTTAGAGGTAGAGGATGTAAGTGTCAAGTCCATAATGGATACTGCTGCTGTGGCTACTATAATCTCTCATGAGGTTCATCAGTGGCTACAACCCCCACCGCCAGTGATATGATGAATAACTCTGAACACAGCTGGAAAACTCACTTGCATTCCTGGAACGATGGTAAACTGGAAAACTGTATTACATTACTCAATGGAGAACAAGAATTTAGGGTAAGGGTGTATGTAGCACCAATTGTGGGAAATTTTATCCACCATTTCTATATTATTATCTAAGAAATGTATTATTTCTATATCATATCTTAAAATTATTGGATTTACCCTCTCCAAATCAAAGTTATGAATCACTACAATCATTTCAATTGCCTATAGAATCAGTCGTCAAGGCCCTCAGTACTAAATTACCCATAGGAAATGCAGAGTGGTTTACAAAGTTAATCATTCAATGGAAACTTCCTAATGAGGTCATAGACAGCCTATGCACCCATTATAACACCAATATCTTATCACTGAACCTCTTTGATGGACTTCGAGCTTACCTACAAAGATTAGGGAGCCGAGGAAAACTTAGACCACCAAAAAAAATCACTAAAAATGAATCTTCGGACAAAAACAAAAATATACCAACTGGCAGTCAAAAATCAAGGCAACAAAACTCCTCTTCTGCAAAGTGGAAGCAGAATAATGTTGGCTCATATGCTGTATCACCCACAGTTAACAGAACTGTAGGAAATCAAGCTCCCAAGACAGATAAGATAAAATGAGCTACAAGTGCCCCAAGATGTTTATTCTGTCATGAAGCACATACCATTTATCAATGCAAAGTTTATGAAGACCGTGCCAATCGAATCAGTAGACTGAAATCTCTGAACAGGTGCATCCGTTGTCTTCGGAAGCATGATATGAGTGAATGAAACACTCAATTGCAGAACTGTCAATATTGTCATAAAAGTGTACATCACACAGCACTCTGTGGTGATATCACCACACACAATCCAGATCACAGGCATCCAATAATCAGCCTGCATTTCAGGCAAAGCCAAAAAATGAAAACACCTCAACAACTGTACAATTCTGTTCAGTAATGAGTAATGTCAATGCCATTGAAACAGAGACTATTACCACAGCCATTTTGCCTACTGCACATCTGGAACTATGCAATCAAGGAATTTGTATTCAACCAAAAGGCTCTTTTGATCAAGGGTCACAAAAAACCTTTATCAGTAAAAAGATTACAGAAGATTTGCAACTGAAATCTTCAAAGCAATTATCTACATCCATATCAGATTTTTTTACCAATTCAAGTCTTAAAACCTATCAGGTAGTACAGCTTAATGTCTGTCTAGGTACATCCCAAAAGACAGTCAAAGACATAGTAGTTGACAAAATTCGTATTGAACTAGAAGTCACTGGTCTGGCAGCCACCACTAAATTCCTAAAAGAAAATGGAATTCAATTAGCAGATCCTCTGATTGATTCTGACTACATAAGGGATATCAGATTTCTGATTGGAGCTGACTACTATCACCGATTCATTTTGGGATCAGAGGAATCTATGGGTATGAACTTACTCAAATCAGCAGGAGGCTTATTGATGACAGGACCTGTACTAGATCTTGAACCTTCACCTCCTGAAAAATCACATCATACAGAAACTGTAATTGTGGCTTGACTAGGCAAAGAACAGTCACAACCTAATATCGCCCACATGATTGATAACAGATTGGAATCTGTGCATAAATTGTGGGAACTTTATGCAATAGAAATAATTCCTGAACAGCCAAGTCCTGATGATTTCTGCACATGTAATCAATACTTAGAAACTGTACAGTACCATGATGGACAGTACTGGGTAAGGCTACCATGGAAAATCAACCATAAAACCTTACCTATCAACTATCATATGTCTTATAGTCCATTTAAATCTCAATTAGCAAAGCTAAGGAAAGGCCTAAGCATTTAAAATGCTCCCATGAGATTATTGCTCAACAGCTACAGAATAAATTCATTGAAGTCGTGAAACACGACAATAAGCAAACAGGCCATTTTTCACCACACATGGCTGTAATGAGAGAACCAAAAACAACTCCTTTACAGATAGTTTTTAATTGTAGCTCTAAATCTGGACCCCAAGGAACCAGTCTGAATGATTGTTTGCTGACAGGTCCAAATCTAACTCAAAAATTGTTTAACATACTGCTAAAGTTTAGACTTAACAAATATGTGTTCTCAGCAGACATTAGTAAGGCCTTTCTAAGAGTTGGCTTACAGGAAGAAGATAGGGACTTCACTAAGTTTCTATGGGTAGAAAACCCAGAAGATCTCAATAGTCCTATTGTGACATACAGATTCATCTCTGTACTCTTCGGTGCTACATCTAGCCCATTTTTGCTGCAAGCAACTCTAGATACTCATCTGAAGAAATCATTAAGTCCCTATAAGGCTGAAATCAGTCAAAATCTATATGTAGATAATTTTCATGGGACAGTTAACAGTACTAATGAACTGTTACAAATATATCAAGAGGCAACAAGGAGCTACAAGGTGCCAACATGCCATTACAATCATGGGCCTTTAATACTGCAACATTGAATAATCAAAGAGCAAGAGATTACCCTGAATATCATGAACCAGAATCGCAAAAGGTGTTAGGGATCTAATCTCAGACACAATATCAATCAAATCAGTACCAGTAAATTATTGCATTGCTACAAAAAGGGATTTGCTTTCACAGATTAGCAAAGTATTCGACTTACTAAATCCTTTAACTATCAATTGGCGTTTATTGGTGCAAGAAGCTTGAAAGTCAAAGTTGGTTGGGATGATCCACTACCACTCCAGTTACAAAAAGCTTGGATGGAGATGGCTCAAGAATAAACATTAGTCGAACAGATAATCTTTCCGAGACACATAGTCAAGGAAAATGAGGAAGTAATACTATATATATTCGCAGACTCGTCAGCCAAAGCTTTTGGAGCTTGTACTTACTTAGTGACTTCCTATCAATCATATCTTATCACCTCTAATCCCAGAGTCGCTCCATTAAAAAAGAGGACTTTGCCTCAGATGGAATTAACTGCATTGCTTACTGGCACACGCTAAGCAGTGCATATCAAACAAGTCTTGTCGACCATGAACATCAAAGCTGTCATTATATGGTCTGACAATGAAGCCGTCTTACAATAGGTAAGAAACGACAACTGTCCAACTCTATATGTAAGAAATCGCGTCTCAGAAATGAAAGAAATTTTGCAGGCTTTCAATTGTTGCATGTACCAACAAAAGATAATCCAGCTGATCTCTTATCAAGAGGTATGACGTTTAAACAATTTGCAAAGGCAGATATTTGGTTTCATGGGCCTCGATGGTTAGTGAATAGTAGTTGGCGGGAACAAAAGCCACACATCATTACTACACAAACCATAACTACCACCAGGCAGCAAGCTCAAAGATCAGTCTTGGATTGTACTCATTACTCCTCGCTCGCCAAATGAATCAAAGTAACACAAAACGTGTTTCATTATCTCAGGAAAAAGAGGTATAAAATACACTTTTCCAGAGGCACTTATCTATTGGGTAAGATAAGCTCAGAGAGAAACTTATGGGAATAACTATGAAAATCTTCTGCATAAGTTTAAACACAATCTTGGTCTGTGGGTAGACCAAGAAAATCACATACTGCGTTGTGGAGGGGCAGATATCAATCTAGATACCGTGCATCTATGGCTTTTACCAAAAAATCATTGGATCACAAAGTTGATTGTGTTACATACAAATCAACAAATCATCAAACATGGAGGAGTGTTAGACCCACTCACACATCTCAGACAGCAGTATTGAATTCCTCAGGGAAGACAGTCAGTCAAATCAATCTTGAAAAATTGCATGATATGCCGAAGGTATGATGCAAGAACTTGCTATTATCCTGTGCCACCACCCCTCCCAAAGAACGAATGGTCAATCTACATCCTTTCGATACGTCAGGAGTAGATTATACAGAAGCCATATACCTAACAGGGACTGCAGATAAGCTACCTATGAAGGCATATATCTGTCAGTTCACCTGTGCCATCACCAGAGACGTACATCTAGAGGTAACACCCGATATGAATGCTCAATCATTTATCCAGGCTTTCCGCAGATTCGCAGCAATCCGATCATGCCCTATGCTGATAATTTCTGACAACGGAGCAAACTTGGTAGCTGGAGAAGCATGACTACAGAAAATCTGTTCCCATCCTGCAGTTACTTCCACACTGGAATAGCATCACTGCAGATGGAAATTCATCCCTCCGAGAGCCTGATGGCATGGAGGATTTTATGAACGGTTAATAGGAACTATCAAAAGACACTTTAGAAAATCTCTACACCATCAGAAAATCAGTCTTCAAGAACTCCAGACAGTAATCACGAAAATAGAATCCAGGGTGAATAATCGACCGTTGACGTACTTGTCTGATGATCGTACTCAACATGAGCCATTAAATCCTGCCCACCTATTGTATGGAAGACTTCTAACTCCATTACCATCTCTAGTGGATGATGAGATCAGAGATCCCTCATATGTGGGTCAGAGCGTGTTGGTTCAGGGGTATAAGCATCTGTCCAGCATAATCCAAAAATGGAATAATGTATGGACAAAAGAATATCTTACATCTCTACGAGAACATCACTAAGGGGCCAATATCCCTCACAATAAATCTGATCTCCAACCTGGCGATATTGTCTTGATAGACAGTGATGGCCCTAGGGCTCACCGGCCATTGGGTAAAGTTGTCTCTGTCCATCCAGATATCCAGGTGATTTTGAGAATAGTTAAAATCCTGTCTAAAGGAACAACTTCCCTGAAGGGGGCAGGGACATGGTTTCATAAAAGTTGTTCAATATCAACTAATATTTTTTGACTAGTTGTATATAAAATGGGCTGCAATTATTCCAGGTTTCAGTATGGCAGCGTAAATGTAAAGGGATATTTTTATATTTTTTTCAACGAATTTTACACATTTTCAACTGGAAATAAACAAACACACCTTTCAGATATAATCATTCTGACACTTTTCTGACATACTAGCATATAATAAAGGATCTGGAGGAAGGAAGTTTCCCAAACATCTTTAGTTTTCCTAATACAAATATTCAAAATTCCGCCCCCAAAATTATGCAAATATGTCATGTTTATTGCTATTATAAAATCAATAAATGAACTTAGGAAAAAACGCTTCCTAGGGATTTTAGAGATATAAACTTTACATATAAGGTGTATGTTTCATGTAAGTTGAAGAAAAAAATGAAAGAGTTATATGAACGTTTATGTTAGTTGAAAATAAATTTGAAAATAAAATAGTCTAAGGTGCTGCCATCTGTGGCTGAGAGTGACATCAACCAGTTTTCTCAAAAATTGGCACCCTTACAGATAGGCTTATGCACAGTCAGGTGTATAAGTTTCATGCAAATAGTCCGATAAAAAAAAAATTTAAACAAAAAAATATATATACCCATTTTTTTTAGCTTAATTATTTTTCTAATAAAACTAATTATAATATTTTTTAATATATGTTATTGTGATAGCTGAGAGTCATAAATATGATTTCAGTTGACACTTGTGTTTGATAATCGTTTTTTACCATTTTGGAATAATTTTGACAACTACTTCACTATTTTTTTCTCCCTTCCTATTTATGCTACGATGCTGAGACTTGGAACAGATGAAACCCTTTTCATATGCAACTAGTCAAAAAAGTTTGATTGAAATCGAACTAGTTTTCATTTAATGCATTTTTTTGGAAATCTGGAGCCCTTGCCCCTTAAGACTTTGTACAAACTCATCCACATGGAATCAGTGAGTCAGCTCCAATTAGATCCTGGGAGACCCCCAGAACCTCTAACTCCACATGACCCACAGACTCCTAACCGGCACACTCGTCCACAACAGACAGCCGCACAAAAGTGCAAGCAAAATTTGCACTTATAATATCAATCCGATAGAGAGTAGATGAACACATATTGTTACCATTGTCCTTAGTATTGGACTCTCTGCCAGTTCTCTCTCTCTGGAAGATGTGGGAAATTTTACCTACCATATCTATATTATTATCTAGGAAATGTATTATTTCTATATCATATCTAAATCATATCAATATCAAAATCATATCAGAATCACTACAGATTCATTATATATCTGGATCCTACTTGACAATGCTCTCTTGTACTTAGTTAATAGTACTTAGACCACATTTAAGATCATTTAATATACTTCTACAATATAAATTGTAGTGTTCATTGGTATAATATATTGGCTGTTAATAGTTATGGTTCTAGGCTGGACTGTGTACATGTTTAAATCCCTGATTTAAACAGAACCAGTGTTCAGTCATAAAACAGAATTTATTAAAATTTTATCCTTGAATTAATAAACACTTTAATGCGCGCGGTCCCCGTGAAAAAAAAAATAGTGCATTGTGCGCGCGGCGTTTTGGGCTCTTGAGCGTAAACAGCAAACAGTGTGTAATCTTTTCACTCTCCTGACACCAATTCTCAAGCTACGTATTTCATTTTGGTATCAATGTGTTGGCAATAAAATTCCCTACACGATCATATGTATAAAATGTAACCAAAGTATTAGCTATTCCACCACGAAATAAATAAAAACGTAGATCACTCGCCGTACGCCCAAACAGCAACAAAATGTTCATACTCTTTTGTTTGTTGTCAGCTCCACATTAGACCTACAGCGTTAAATTTTATATCACTGAACTCGCAATAAAATTCCCTACACAGACATATGCATATAAATGTAGAATCATGATCGCGGCCCACACAAGAGTGTGTGAAGTGGGCGATTACCCTCGTTGTGTGACCAACTCAATAGTCTCTCCACTAAGTTACAATACAATGCCGTTTTCCCAAATAGGCCATGTGCCTATTAAAGAAAACAAAAATTTGATGGCAAACATTTTCATACTAACCCCAAGTCGATCGAATTAGAATTGGATTTTATGTTTGTTTTTTTACATCGCGCGGCTATTTACGACGCGGGGGCGGAACCCGCATAAGCAAACCCGTCGTGTATGTATGACGCGGTCCCTTTAAAGTGTATAAAATTAAAATTAAAAATACAAGCTGATGTGAGATAATTGCCTGCAGGTGGATTGTGGATCTTCAATCAACTTCTTCATTCATCCCCACCTGCCACTTACAGCCCACAGTCTGTCATTAGGAAAAAGAGGAGCTAGGATTTACGACCCTAGCTAGTTGACTTTAGTTGAAATACTTTTGCAAACAGTATTTTTTTAATTTAGTACAGTACAAGTCCCTAGAAGTTCTCTCATATCAATCCCGGCAGTTTCTCCCACACCAATTGAAAATGACATGCTATTAGGGGTTGATTTTCTGAAAAGCTAAGGTTTTAGTATAGTCCTAGACAAATCCCAAATGATATTGAAGGGGCAAGTAATTCCCATGCAGTTTGGGATGTAAGCCTTACCTAACACTAGCCCGGATCTTTGCATAGCTACAGTACCAGTTTCCCAATATACTGTTATCACACCACATTCGGTTGCCAGGGTCAAGTGTGAACTGGACAAAGTTATGCTCGAGTGTGTACTGGAGCCCATGGAGGGATGGGCAAGTGCCTTTGGTACGCATGCTCCATCAGAATAGGGATACCTTGAAAGTATGTATACCCAATGTGACAGAGTCGAACATTACACTAAAGAGGCACATGCATGTCGCTCATGCAGAGCTGGCATACTTGCCCAAGTGTGGCAGCAAGGTCAGTGGGGAAATTAAAAAGGGAAACCCATGGCAACCTACCTCCTCATATTTTGAATATGCTACAGGATGTTGAAGAAGCAATGGCACAGGAACAGGTGAGCCAAGTGACCCACCTGTTATGGACCCTTCAGGACATCTTTGCCGCAATTGAGTTTGACTTCAGATCTTTCAAAGAGGTATCTCATCACGTCGTCACAGGATATGCCAAGTCTGTGAAACAGAAAATACGACGTGCATCTGTATGTTTTGCGCATGAGGAAAAAGGACATCTTCAGCGCATGCTTGATGCAGGTATTATTCAACCATCGGTGTCTGAGTGGGCATCGGCACCAGTCTTGTTGAGGAAAAGGAATACGTCGGTTTGGTAGTGTGTAGATTACCAAGACCTAACGCCCGCACCATAAAGGATAAGTATCCACTCCCTCTTGTTGCTGAGTGTCTGGACACATTGGCTGGGAATGAATGGTTTAGTAAATTAGGTGCCAACTCAGCAGCTAACTATCAGATCAATATAGCAGAGGAAGATCGGAAGAAGACGGTATTCATTACTAAATATAGACTATTTGAGTTTAAAAGATGGCTTTTGACCTTTGTAATGCTCCAGCTACCCATGCCAGAGTTATGAATTTGGTACTACGAGAGCTAAACTGGGAAACTGTGTTAGTTTTTTTTTGGATGATATCTTGGTGATGGGAGATTCCTTCCAAAATCACTTTTCCAATCTAGCACAGTTTTTTGAACGATTCAGAACATATGGCTTACGACAAAGCCACAAAAATGTGCCTTGTTTATAAAGCGTGTTGAGTTCCTAAGACGAGTAGTTAGCAGGACGGGACTCGATCTGGAACAAGAGGCAAGAGATGCAGCGGTGAGATGGCCAACTCCAAGGACGTCCAAAGACGTGGAGAAATTCTTAGGATTAGCCAACTACAATCGATCTTTTATAAAGGGATCCGCGGAGTTAGCCGCTCCCCTATATGCATTAACTGGAGTAAACCAATTTTAATGGGAAGACAAACACCACGATGTTTTTCCTGCCATCAGAACGGCTTTAACTACAGCTCACGTTTTGGCGTTACCTAATAGGCATGATCCTTTTGTCCTGGACACGGATACCTCCGTCTGAGTAATGGGCGAGGAACAAATACAGATTCAAGAAGGACAAGAAAACGTAATTTCATACGCTAGTTTTACATTGACCCCAGAACAGAGAAGGTATTGCACTACTAGGGAAGAATTATTTGCATTTGTTCGGTTCATCAGGCTCTTTCGGCACTATCTCTTGGGGCGGCCTTTTACAACTCGCATAGACCACGGCAACTTAGTGTGGCTGACTAGGTTTAAGAACCCTCGGTATCAATTAGCTGGTTGGTTGGAGGAGCTGAGCCAGTATGATTTAAAGATTCAACACCGAGCAGGGAAGAAACACAATAATGCAGATTCCTTTTCCAGGGCTGAACACGACACGTATATGTGTACCAACTTTAGCCATGATATTCCAGTGAGCGACTTGCCATGTAGAGGGAGTTTCTACTGCCGTAAAGCCCATCAAAACTGGGCAGTATTCCAGAACACGGTGTACGACGTTGTCCCATTGGCTACAGGTTCATTTGCATGCGCATGTTCTGTTGGATCTCGGAAGACAACCAGGCAAATGAGCATAGATAAAATGATTAACACGGGTGGTATACAAACAAGGGGACACAGGCGGAAACTGAGAACCAAAATGAGCCACAAGGATGTTCAAAGGAACCTTATCAGTATCAGAGTAGTTAACAGATGGAATGCATTAGGCAGTGATGTGGTGGTGGCAGACTCCATACACAGTTCCAAATGTAGATATGATAGAGCCCGGCAATGTTAAGACGCATAAACCAGGTAACCCACTACGCCCTATAATCAGCCAAATACCAACTCCAACATATCACCTGGCAAAAAAACTCAATGAACTCCTAACTCCATACACTCCAAGTAAGTTTAGTCTACAATCATCAGCAGATTTCCTAGAATTTATCAAATCTACCCAGCCCGATGGAATCATCGCTTCCCTGGACGTTGAATCCCTATTTACCAACGTCCCAGTCGACACAACCATAGGAATGATACTGGACAGAGTATACAGAGACGAGAGCACCCCCAAATTAGACATACCTGAGCCACACTTGAAAAGTCTTCTCGAAGCATGTACTAAGGAAGCCCCTTTCATCAGTCCACAAGGAGACATGTATTTACAAATAGACGGAGTAGCAATGGGCTCCCCCTTAGGAGTTTTATTTGCTAATTTTTATATGGGAACAATCGAAGACAGGGTCTTCAGTAGCAGACAAAAACCAACTGTATATTGCCGTTATGTAGATGACATATTCGTAATAGTAAAAGACTCAGATGAGCTAATTGACCTAAAAAGACATCTAGAGAGAGAGTCAGTACTCCGATTTACACATGAAAATAGTGAAAATAACAGTCTGCCATTCTTGGATGTACTAATAACAAAAACAGGAACCTCTTTAAGCACCAACGTATATACCAAGCCCACCAACATAGGATTATGCCTGAACGGTAGAAGTGAGTGCCCCAAAATATACAAAGCCAGTGTTCTCAATGCTTATATTCGTCGAGCGCTTACCCACTGCTCTGAATGGAGCAACGTGAGTATATAGTTTGAAAGAGTAACTAAGGTATTGGTGAACAACGGATATAGCAACGCGGAAATAAACTCTGCTATAAGAAGACACTTGGACCGTTGGTATAATCCAGAACCTAGAACAGAACCCATAAAACCTCCAATAAAATTATATTACAAATCAACCATGCACAGTGAACATATAAAAGAGGAAAGAATAATGAAAGAAATAATCCGTAAAGGAGTAAAAGCACTACTCCTAACCAAAACATAAACCTGATAATATTCTACAAAACCAAGAAGACTTCCGAACTCCTTATCAAAAACAGCCCGAAGCCGACGGAGAACCCTCTACAGCAGTCAAGCATTGTATACATGTACACTTGCCCCCACGAAGGATGCAACCTTCAATCTAAGTACATAGGTATGATGTCGACCAAGCTGACGAGGCGTTTGACATGCCATCTTCAATCCGGTGCCCCTAGGAATCACATGAGACAAGCCCATGACATCACTCTAACGAGAGAAATGTTGAACAAGAATACCTGCATAATAGACAAAACCCAAGATGCAAGAAGATTACAAATTCTCGAAGCAATTCACATAAGAATAGAACAACCTACCATGAACACCCAAATCACGGAACTATGGGGTAGGTGGTTGAGGTGATTGGCCTGCACGAGAGGGCCACTCTGTGGCACAGCGTGTAAAATTGGGATCATGTACACCTACCAGCTGATGTAAGTGGGCAGGTAGAATTTCCTTCACAAGGTCGTCGGATGCTGATAAGGAGGACAGGAAGGCTGGAACAGCAATTTGCGTTGCTGTTCGAACTCCGAGGCCCCCAAGTCTTACGGGAAGAGAGGCTTGTTTCCACTGTATTTCATCGAGAGAGAGGTTAAGGGCTTTTTCTAGCATTGATTTCAGTAACCGGTCATACTCACTTAGTTTTTGGCTACTGTAAGATGGTGAACACCTCAGAAAGTAGGTTAACCTGGGGAGGGACAGACATCTGGTGATGAGGTAGAGTCCATCATGAGCATCAATATCCTCAATCCTCCCATCCATCCTCTTAAGGTCGGCGATTTTCTTATCAAGGACCTCATCGATGGCTTTCAACCCCAGGGGAGCTCCTAGGAGTGTGCTGTCTTCAGGTTTAGTTTTATGGATATCTGGCAGAAGACCCTCTATTCTCTCTACGATGCCCTGGTTGGAACATATTATTTCACATTTAGAAGGGTTCAGGGTGAGGCCTAAAACTGCACCCTGTTCCTGGATTTTTCTGATGTCCTCCAGGAGGGAGTCTTGGGAACCAGCTAGGGTACCATCATCCAAGAACCAGATGTTAAGCTCGCTGGACAGGACCTCTGTGACTTGTTTGATGACTAAGCAGAAAAGGAGAGGAGCAAGGGGGTCACCCTGTTGGACGCCTTCTCGCGAGTCAATTTCATGTTCGCCAAAAAGTAGCTTAAGATCCATACTGTAGCATGAATGTACAAAAGGGTAGAGGGAAGGGAAATGACTATGAACCGCACGGAGTACAGCATCCCTCCGCACCAAATTGAAGGCATTTTTGAAATCTAGCTTGATAAGGGCCTTTTCGTCTGTGATGTTGGCGATGAAGGCTCGAGCTGCATGGGCTGCCGCCTCACACCCTTGTGGAATGCCAAACCCGAGCTGTTTTGGCTGCAGCATGTTGGCCGCTGCATCACTAACTGTTCTTGCAGCTGCCTTTATATATGTCGTACCTAGTAGCCAGAATGCACTTCTCAGCCTACAATGCAAGGCCCGATTTGCCTAATAAGCCAAGTTTTCCTGAATTAATATATTTTCTCTAATTTTTTTCTTATGAAATGATAAAGCTACCCATTTCATTATGTATGAGGTAAAAAATTTTTATTGGAGTTAAAATTAACGTAGATATATAACCGAACCTAACCAACGCTACCTAACCTAACCTATCTTTTTAGGTTAGGTTAGGTTAGGTAGCCGAAAAAGTTAGGTTAGGTTAGGTTAGGTAGGTTAGGTAGTCGAAAAACAATTAATTCGTGAAAACTTGGCTTATTAGGCAAATCGGGCCTTGTATAGTAGGCTGAGAAGTGCGTTCTGGCTACTAGGTACGACATATATATATATATATATATATATATATATATATATATATATATATATATATATATATATATATATATATATATATATATATATATATATGTATGTATATATATATATATATATATATATATATATATATATATATATATATATATATATATATATATATATTTATATATATATATATATATATATATATATATATATATATATATATATATATATTTATATATATATATATATATATATATATATATATATATATATATATGTATATATATATACATATATATATATATATATATGTGAGTTTTCAGTTGCATATTGTCCTGGGGACCATTCAGGCTTGTTCGCATATATATATATATATATTTATATATATATATATATATATATGGCCGCTGTATGTATATATATATGTATGGCCGGGTATGGCCGCTGCCTTGCGGCCATACCCTTGTTTTGGGAAGGCTTCAGGAGTCAACCTCGAGGAAAAATCCGGAGTTGGAGCCCCTAAGGCAGTTCGTTGTTGACGTCGACCTCGTTCTGGCAGCTCCTGCGACGTTGCTGGAACCATGCGTATTGGCATTTGCCTCTCTATTGGATAATTTCAGGAACGTGGAGAGGGGGGACCTGCTGCATGGGTAACAGCTTCTCCTCCATATCTACCTACCCAGGCTTTGCGCCATGGAGAGGACACTCCAGCTTCGCCTCACAGCGTCGAACCAACACGGGAAGCGACAGTCTACCGGTTTTAAGTCTTCTGCTCGATTGGCGAAGAGTGTGACGCCAGGGGTTGCTTCCGACGGTGGGAGGGGTCATCGCGCCCCACTGGGCAGCTACCGCCCGCCTCAAGCTGGGCAAACCCCAGCCAATAAGGTGTTGCCTCGCCACGGTCCGTTAACCTCACTGGGTGCGTGGGGTTTAGGGTGAAAACTGACAAGCGGCCCGACAACTTTGCACCAAGCAATACCAAACCAAAGAAGAAAATATCAACTGCCCTAAAGCTGGGCACATGGAACGTCAGGACACTGACACCAGGTTTCTCTGACGACCTGCAAGAAATCAATGACGCCCGAAAAACAGCAATCATCGATAGGGAGCTGAGCAAGCTGCAGATGGATATTGTTGCTCTCCAAGAGACCAGGCTCCCAGGATCAGGATCTGTGAGAGAGAGGACCTTCTCTTTCTTCTGGCAAGGAAAACCTCCAGATGAGACCAGAGAACATGGTGTGGGATTTGCCGTCAGGAATGCACTGTTGGGACACATTATGCCACCGATGGGGGAAACCGAACGAATTCTGTCTCTGCAACTGTACTCCCAAACAGGACCAGTCAATGTAATTAGTGCATATGCACCAACCCTGACTTCTCCAGCAGAGGCAAAGGAAAAATTCTACGATGACCTCAACAGAGTCATAGCGAGAATCCCTGTAAAGGAGCCACTGTTCATCCTCGGCGACTTCAACGCCAGAGTGGGTGCCGAGCACAACATTTGGCCCACTTGCCTGGGTCAATTCGGCATAGGAAGGATGAATGAGAACGGGCAACGTCTGCTAGAACTCTGCTGCCTTCATGGTCTTTGTGTCACCAACACGTTCTTTGGCACAAAGCCTCAACACCGAGTATCTTGGAGACACCCCAGATCCAAGCACTGGCACCAGCTTGACCTGATTCTTACCAGGCGTGCAAGTCTACCCAGCGTCAAGATTACGCGTAGCTACCAGAGTGCTGTCTGTGACACCGACCACTCCCTGGTATGTAGCAGGGTCAAGATGCAACCAAAGAAGATTCATCACTCGAAAAAGGCGGGCAGACCTCGCATCGACACCACCAAGACCCGCAACCAGGACAAGGTGGAAGATTTTGCACACGTGCTCGAGGAAGCTCTTCCTGGCCCAGCTGGGGTCACTGCCTGTAAAAGATGGGAGCACTTCAGAGACGCTGTGTTCAACGCTGCCATTTCCACCTTTGGCAAGAAGACCAGCAGGTCGGCAGACTGGTTCGAGGCTCACTCGGAAGAGATGACACCTGTAATCGAAGAGAAGAGAAACGCCTTGGCAGCCTACAAAGCCTGCCCAAGTCGGCGCAACTTACAGATCCTTCGGGCCGTCCGCTGCAAAGTGCAGCAGAGCGCCAGGCGATGTGCCAACAACTATTGGCTCCAGCTCTGCTCCCAGATACAGACTGCAGCGGATACAGGCAATGTAAGGGGAATGTATGACGGCATCAAGCAGGCCCTTGGCCCAATCCAGAGGAAGACCGCTCCTCTGAAATCTGCCACTGGCGAGGTGATTCAGGACCAGACACTGCAGCTGAAGCGCTGGGTCGAGCACTACTCTGAGCTATACGCCAGGGACAATGTGGTCACCGAAGATGCCCTGAGCGCCATTGAGTGTCTGCCTGTGTTAATGGAGCTCGACAGTGAACCGACCCTGGAAGAACTCAGCGATGCCCTAGACTCCCTTGCTTCTGGTAAAGCTCCTGGCAAAGATGGCATTCCTGCTGAGACCTTGAAGTGCTGCAGAGGTAGCCTGCTCATGGAGCTGCACGAAATTCTCTGCCTCTGCTGGGAAGAAGGAGAGGTGCCACAGGACATGAGGGATGCCAACATCGTCACACTGTATAAGAATAAAGGTGACAGGGGCGACTGCAACAACTACCGTGGAATCTCCCTCCTCAGTATTGTCGGAAAGCTGTTTGCTCGAGTCGCATTGAAGAGGCTCCAAGTACTTGCAGAGAGAGTTTATCCAGAATCACAATGTGGATTCAGAGCTGGCAGGTCCACCATCGACATGGTCTTTTCCCTCAGACAACTGCAGGAGAAATGCAGGGAACAGAAGCAGCCACTCTTTGTAGCCTTCATAGACCTGACGAAGGCCTTCGACCTCGTCAGCAGGGATGGCCTGTTCAAGATCCTCCCCAAGATCGGATGCCCACCCAGGCTCCTCAGCATCATCAGATCTTTCCATGAGAACATGAGGGGCACCGTGGTCTTTGATGGCCTAACATCAGGCGCCTTTGACATCCGAAGTGGAGTAAAGCAGGGCTGCGTACTGGCTCCAACCCTATTCGGGATTTTCTTCGCAGTTATGCTGCGGCACGCCTTCGGATCTGTCACGGAAGGCATTTACCTCCGGACCAGGTCGGATGGAAAGCTCTTTAACCTCGCCAGGCTGAGAGCCAAGACAAAGGTTCGGCTGAGGTGTCTGCGCGACTTCCTCTTTGCCGACGACGCAGCAGTCACTGCCCACTCAGCTGAAGACCTCCAACGGCTCATAACCCGCTTCAGCGAGGCCTCTCAGGCTTTCGGACTCACCATCAGTCTGAAGAAAACACAAGTCATGGGACAAGGAGTGGACTCCCCACCTGACATCGGCATCTCTGATTCCAAACTGGAAGTTGTTCACGACTTCGTGTACCTGGGCTCCACAATCTCTGACTCCCTCTCTCTTGATACGGAGCTAAACAAACGCATCGGTAAGGCATCTACTACCATGTCCAAACTGACAAAGAGAGTGTGGGCCAATAATAGGCTAACTGAGTATACTAAGATTCAGGTTTACAGATCCTGTGTCCTGAGCACTCTCCTTTATGGCAGTGAGTCTTGGACACTCCGCGCCGGCAGGAAAGACGGCTGAATGCCTACCACATGCGCTGCCTTAGACACATCTTGGACATCACCTGGCAGGACAAGGTGACAAACAACAACGTCTTGGGGAGAGCAAGAATCACCAGCATGTACACAATGCTGAAACAGAGACGAATGCGCTGGCTCGGGCACGTTGTGCGAATGGGCGACGGCAGGATCCCCAAGGATCTCCTGTATGGAGAGCTGAGGCAGGGAAAGCGTCCAGTAGGCAAGCCCCAGCTACGGTACAAAGACGTATGCAAAAGGGACCTGAAAGCCATGGACGTCGATCTCGCTATATGGGAGACACTGGCTGCAGACCGTTCAGCCTGGAGGCAGTCTGTTCAACGAGGTCTCTCCAAGTTCGAGGAGTCACTTGCCAAGGAATCGGAGGCAAAGAGACAGAGAAGGAAAGCCGGTAACCAGGAAGACAGACCAGAATCGGACTTCGTTTGTGCTCGGTGTGGGATGGACTGCCACTCTCGGATTGGCCTCATCAGTCACACCAGACGCTGCACCAGGATTGACAACTAGGGCGCAACTCCATAGTCTCCCGAGACTGAAGGATGCCTACTACTACTACTACTATATATATATATATATATATATGTATATATTGTCGGGGTGTCTCTCTCTCTAGCCAGTCACCACCAAGTATTAGTAGTGAAAAACGTTACTTACTGTAGCCCCCACGGGTCTGCACTCGATCCTCATGGTGCCACTGTTCACCAGGAGAGTCTCTCAGACTGTCTCCGGCTGGCCTCATAGCCTAAACACGAGTGAGAACACGATCACTTCACTTGATCATGTGCCCGCCCCGACAGAGGGCTCTACCGCTCACTATAGGTCGCCAACTGGTATTTACCGTGTCCAGTAACACCTCAGTGGAATAGTAGTAATATAGTAGTGGCCCCTGTGAATACTAATCAATTTGGTAACAGGTAAGTATATGTTTAAATCACTCACTCTTAGATAGTCTCAATAGCAACAAGGTAATGGAGGGTTGACACAAACACGGCGGTGCTTTTGTAGTTTACTTAAAAGATCAAAGAATCATAACTCTGCATCAACAACATGGCAAATGAATAAATGAGCAGCCATCTCTCCGCCTCTTCACAATTCTGGAACACTCCGGGAATGGCAACACTCCCATTTGACGTGCGTTCCCACGCTCCACATGCTGTGTTCTCGAACGTTTGGCAACTCGCGAGATGCCACGCCCACTCACACTCCTCACTGTTCCTCACACTGTTCAGTTCCTCACTATACTCACACTATTGGCGTGAGGTGCCTATTATTCCCTCGTTTTCACTGTATATCACAACACTGGCATAATCACAGTTAACCACTAGACATATGAATATATTATTTAATAACTCCAGTATATATAGTTCACTTTATCAATATTTATAACAACGAGGTAACTCTAGGCACACAGCCTTACACTATTAAATTGTATATTTATATATATAACCTTGTTACGGACCCGAGCCCAGCGTCCGAGCACGGAGCGGTGACGACCACGCCATCTGTGGGTCAGCTCCCGAAACCCCCTCCAAATGGACAGCGCCATCTAGTGAGGTAGAGATATACCGGCCACAGGGGCTGGTTTCCCGCCTTGATCAGCTCATAACATAGCCGCTGCTGACCTCTGGTGAGGTGACGCTTAGACAGCAATGCCATCTATGGAGTGGATAGGTGGGCGTTTGTGTCTAAGCCTGTGAGTGAGGTGCCCTAGAGTGTAACTAGTACTGATGACGTGTCTGATTACAGAGTCGACCTGGGACTGCTGAATCGGACGGTGGATCAGTCTACCCAAGGCAGCCGTAGAACCTCCACGCATTTGCTGCTGAAGTTGTGAGTCACCCCCCGGATGAACACTGTTGTGTTAGCCTGCCTGTGAGGTGGCAGAACCAGGGATTGCCGTACCCGGGGCTGACTGATGGAGAAGACTAGCCACTGGGGTGTTGTGGTGAGGAGAGTGATCTGTGAAATCACACGAGGCTCCTGCCTTGGGCTCGTAACCCCAGTATCGGTCGTGGAGTGGCCTAACCAGCGGAACTGATTGGAACCTGCCAGCTACAGGCTGGATTTGTGGTTGAAGGCCTCCATGACGGTGCCCCCAGTGGAACTGTGATTTGGCTGGCCTGTGGCCAGGGTAGACTCGAGAGAATCGAAGGATTCAACGTGAGGCCACGAGAAGAGGACCAAGGCCTAAGCATCGTTGAGCACCGTGGAACATTCATGAGTCTTCAGAGGAAGACCATTCTGTATATTATAGTGTTTATACCCCCCGTGTGACTGTTTATATATTTATTTATGGTGGTGGTGTAATTATATATTTAAGTTTAGTGCCTTTGTCTCCCTTCCCCTTTAATTTACTTGCGTTACGGAACACACCCCTCGAAAGCCAATACTAACTTGGGGCCGGATACCCAAACTCTATTAATATCGGAGAAAGAACCCAGTTGCGACCTAAGAGGGCCGTAACAAACCTCTGGCACGAACTAGTAATATAAATGACATGTAAATATAAATGTCCTCATCACAGTGATCTCTTCATCAAACCACAGGTGCAATCACACACCATATATATATCTCATGAGAGCTCTATAGCATCTCCCTTCACAACTGTGTCTTACTAGAAAATAGACATTAGTGAGCCCTGCTCACGATATAGAAGATACTCTGGCTAATCGCTAACTAAAGGGGAATGGGAGGGAAAACTGAATTACCTACTTCCACCATAAATGATGTGGACTCGTCCTCTGTTGAGGATGAAATTGAAGCTCCTGGTCCGGCTCACGACTTGCTGTAGGGAACACCCCCACACACACTAATGCTCTTCCCAGGACCTCAACCAACACCAAAAAGCGCGTCTTCTCTGTACTGCTTCTCTCTGCCGGCTCCGTGCTCCTCCACAACCTATTGAAGGGTTGGAGTCAGTCTCCTGGCCGTCGCCTCCTCCTCACAACTATGTCTGCAGTCCTTACTCCCGGCTGCAGTCTTTCGTATTCCCAGCTAGTTTGTTCTTCTTCTACCTCACGGTGAACTGGCCCAGCCGCTACGTCATCACCCGACTGGTGAAACTGTACAGTCGTCCGTGACGTTACTGCCCAGGCTTCACTCTTGCTAAGCACCTGTCACTGGAGCACTTGTTGCTCGTTTCACGTCAATTCCTTCTTCTGTCCGCCTCACGGAGTTCAGGAAGACCTCACAGGATACTCGCAGACCACTGGTGATGCATATATTCATCGGAGAGGGGTGAATAAAGTCAGACTGACAGGACCCCCCTATCGTACGTCCGTTCTTGACGATGTGTCGTATCTAACTCCTGGCGCCACGGGGGCGCACGGCCCGGACCTACCTCCACTCGTGACGTCACACTTGCCATGGGCGTTTCTCATTGGCTCCCTGTACCACGTCACCATTCTTGGCCAATCTGGTGCCACTGACGTCATAACATTTTGGCGCGAAAACGCAGGAGTCGGCGCCATCTTGGCGTCCAAAAGGGCCTGAGCCACTGGCCAAGACACTCTTCTTTAGTTAATTTCTCTCCTATGCGAGAACACCTCATGCTCCCACATATGTCAAATTGTTCTCTGGAAGGCAGAGAACGTTGGGGTAAAGTAGATATGACTCTTACAGCTGTCGTGGGAGAAATATAAGGGGGGAAACACCGTCACATACCTCTCCCCTTAAAATAAGAGTCATATCGGTTTAGTGTACTCAGGAAAGGGCATCCGCTACCACGTTGTCCTTCCCTCTGATGTGCTTAATTTCTAACCAGTATTCTTGTAGTAGTAGTAATGCCCACCTTGTCAGCTTCTGGTTGGAGTTTCTCATCTTGTACAAGAAGGTGAGAGGGTTGTGATCTGTAAAAACGATAACAGGCCTCGCCCCTCCTCCCACGTACACGTCGAAGTGCTTTAGGGCCATTACTAAAGCCAAAGCCTCCTTTTCGACGGTACCATAGGCACGCTGGTGTTTAACGAATTTCTTGGAGTAAAATGCGACAGGCCTATGTACCTCGCTCCATTCCTGGGCAACATGGCTCCTATCCCTACATCACTGGCATCTACATACAGAATGTACCTGGCTGTAAAATCTGGGGATATCAACACTGGGGCCTCTGGTAACAGGTTCTTCGTCTTCTCGAAAGATTCCTGGCAGGCCTCTCCCCACTTCCATCGTGTATTCTTAGAGAGTAATTCTGTCAGAGGATGCGCTATCGTGGAAAAGTTCTTACAGAAACCACGATAGTATCCAATCATCCCAAGATACCTCAGCAATTCCTTCTGTGTCCTGGGTATTGGGTACTCTCTAATAGCTGATACCTTGTGGTCCCCAGGGTCACCTCTCTTTGACCGATGACGAAGCCTAGGTATTCTAGATGGGCCTTCCCAAACTCACTCTTGGCTAGGTTCACGATCAGGTTAGCATCTTCCAGCCTCCTGAACAGCTCCCTGAGTCGCTCTAGGTGTGCCTCCCAATCGTCGGAGTACACTACTATATCGTCAATGTATACAGGGCAGCCTTCGGCTCCTCTCAGCAACTCGTTCATCATACGTTGAAAACAACTCCCGCTGTTCTTCATCCCGAAGGGCAACATTTTATACTGATACAGTCCATCTGGTGTCACAAAAGCTGATATCTTTCTAGCCTCGGGAGTTAACGAGATTTGGTAATACCCCTTGAGCAGGTCGACCTTGGACACATATCTGGCACTACCCATCTGATCGATGCAATCACTTACCCTGGGCATGGGGTGGGAATCTGCCACAGTGATGGAGTTCACCTTCCTGTAGTCCATGCAAAAGCGGTATGTACCGTCGCTTTTCTTAACCAGCAAACACGGGGAACTCCACTCGCTGTTGCTAGGCTCGGCAAGGTCATTTTCAAGAAGGTACTCTACCTCCTTCCTCATCAATTCTCGCTTCTCAGAGCTGACCCTATAAGCACTCTGTTTAATGGGCCGGGCGTCCCTCACCTCTACCTAGTGCGTCACATTCTTGTGGAGTCGGGGCACGTCGGTAAAGAGAGATGCATTCTCTCTCAACAGGTCCGTCAGATCCGCTCTCTGTCTTCCTTCCAGGTATTGAAGCTTGACTCCGATATTCTCCAAACTCTCCGCATTGGGGAGATGGGTGCCGTCCACCCTGGACCATTTTCCTTCCTCTGCTGGAATCTCTTGATTCACCTGCACGCATAAGACCACTTTCTGCTGTAGTTCTCGTGGCATTGTTCCGTCCTGCACGGCGGCTCCTCCTTCTTCAGCGAAGAAAGGCTTCAGACGGTCAATATGCCACACCTATGTAGTGCAGGGTCTGTCCGGCTTGCTAACTTCATAGCTTGACCCTATCGTCTTAGCACCTAATACGGTCCCTCAAATCGTGACTCGGTCACATGGCTCTTCCCTGGCAGTAACACCATAACCTGGGAACCAACCTGGAACTCTCTTGGCGTAGCTTTCTTGTCGCACAACTCTGACATCTTTCGCTGCGCCTCCTTCAAATGCTTTCCTGCTAGCTCTTTCGCCAATGCGAGCTCCTTAAATTTTTGCACATATTTGCTGACCGTTCCCACGGTCTTTCCTGGCGCCCATTGCCTTCTCAGCATGGATAGAGGACTCCGTACCTCATGTCCATATACCAGTTGGAACGGTGAGAAACCCAGTGACTCCACTACAGCGTTCCGTATAGCAAACAATGCAGGGTACACTGCCTCATCCCACTCGGCTCCTTGTTCCACACAGAACACTCTCAGAATGGTTTTCAGTGTGGAGTGAAACCTTTCGATCGCCCCTTGCGACTGCGGTCGGTAGGGCGACGACCGAATCTGAATTACTCCCCAATTCGACACGGTCTGTCTAAACCACTTTGACTGGAATACGCTCCCACAGTTCGTCTGGATTTCACTGGGCATTCCCACCCAAGAGAAAAAACGCTGCAACTGCCCGGCTACACCTTTTGACGCCAAGCATCGCATCGGGACTGCTTCCGGGAACCTTGTCGCCGCACACATGATGGTCATCAGGTAGGTCTTTCCCTTTCTCGTCCGTGGCAACGGTTCTACCCCGTCGACCAACAGACGTTCAAACGCTGGCCCAAATGCAGGAACAGGGACTAACGGGGCCTTTGGTATCGCTGGTACACTCTTTCCTGCTCTCTGGCAAGGTAAGCAAGTCTTACAGTGATGCCTCACATCGGCGTCCATACCCGCCCAGTAGAAATGGTCCCTGATCTTGCGTATTGTCTTTGTCACTCCCAGGTGACCTGCAGAATCCACAGAGTGCGACAGATCCAGCACTGCCGCTCTGCACTGGGCCAGCAACACTACCTGGTGCCTCATACCTAGTGATTCCTCTCTGGCCTCCATTGTCTCATCAGCATCCCATCTTGCAGATAAAAATGTGTGGCACTCTCAGGATCAGCACGTCCTTCTTTGGCCTCCCAAATCAACTCTGGGAACTCCACCTGCCGTAACTCCCCCCAGACGAGCACGGTCCACCCCAAGAGAACTGGCGAGGGTCACCTGTAGCTCACCATTCGGGTTGCCTTCGCCCTCCACCTGTTTTCCGAGTTCCACGAAGAGGTGATCGACCCCCAGGCTGTCAGACGTCTCTTCTTTAGCCCCATCAGATCCACTCACTCCGTGCTCGTTGCACCGCCTTGGGATCTCAGCGCATACAGGGAACGCCACCTCGGCGATTCCGTTTCCAATCCCACAGGCGTCTAATACTCCGCCTTTCTCTCTGTAGTGCTCCAAGCACTCCTCGCCCTTCACGAGGTTAGGGAGGACACATCCTCCACAGGCGTTATTCCCAAGGATGACTTGAGCCTCCATCTTTGGCATTGAGGCGCAGACCCCTACCACTAGGGTCTGACAGCCATAATCAGAATCCAATGTTACCTTGTGCAGGGGCATCCTCACTGGGCCTCCCACAGTGGTCACAACAGCCAAGCCCGCACTGGTATTCTCATAACCCTCGGAGAACAGGGTTCTACTCACCAGGGTAAAATCAGCCCCGGTGTCCATCAATATCTTCACAGGAACGGGGGTCTGCCTCCCCCATCCTTACCGTCCCCTCACACACGAACGGGTGAATTTTCTTCTCCACACTTTGTACAGACTCACCCCGCACGTTCTCGACCACTTGGTCCTCCATCCTAACGAAAACAACGTTCCCACGCTGCTTAGGGCGTTTGCAATTCCGCGCGAAATATTCATATCCTCCACAGTTGTAGCAGCGGACCCTTCTTGGCGGTGACCTTCCACCACCGCTCGCCCTGGCAACGCCTCCAGAGACCGTCGCTCCATGGGTCTTCCTCACGCCTTCCGTCGTCTCCCTTGTAGCGTTCCTCGGCACAACAACAGATCTGGCACTCTCAGCTAGGGGCTTCTTGACTGGTTCCACAGAACTTTTCAGTCCCCTACCGTCAGCACTCGAGAGGTGGGACTTGGGAGAACTCGTTCCTGTCCTCCATCCATCCGTCTTCCTAAAACCACTCCCATAGCTATAGTACACCGGCGGCCCGTGCAGTCCCTCTCTGCATGGTCGCAAGGCTTCCTCAAACATGTCGGCTGTCAGCAGCAGCCCTCAGGTCTTTTATGTCCGCCTCCTTGACTCTAATCCTGATCTCAGGAGAGAGCACGGACATAATTTTTTTCATGACCATTAGCTGTTTGATGTCCTCAGCTGACTTAGCTTCTTCAGCTTTCAACCACTTCAGAAATCTTCTTTCCATGTCCCTCGCCGTCTCTGCATAAGATTTACCTGGGGAACGGGTACATTCTCGGAACCTTTTCCTGTAACACTCTGGAGTCAGCTTAAACGAGTGAAGCACTGCTCTCTTCACTGCATCATAATTGGTGCATTCCTCGTGGTCAAGCATGTTGTAAGCCTCGCGAGCTTCACCTGTGAGCCTACCCTGGACCAGCTCCGCCCACTCTGCTCTTCGCCACTTCTTCAAGGTAGCGACCCTCTCGAAATTGTCAAAGAAGCCCTCAGCTTCATTAAGCACAAAGACCGGTAAATTGCGCTCTCATACCCGGCGGTCCTCCTGCTGTGGGAGTGTGGGTGGGGCTAGCCCTAGTTCAGCCCGCTTCAGCTCAACCTCTCTGTTGGCTTCAATCTCTTGCCGCTTCAGCTTGGCTTCCAGCTCGCGCTCCTCCCGTCTCAGCTGTGCTTCTCGTTCTTCACGCTTCAGCTGTGCTTCTCGTTCTTCACGCTTCAGCTGTGCGTCTCGTTCTTCACGCTTCAGCTGTGCTTCTCGTTCTTCACGCTTCAGCTGTGCTTCTCGTTCTTCATGCTTCAGCTGTGCTTCTCGTTCTTCACGCTTCAGCTGTGCTTCTCGTTCTTCACGCTTCAGCTGTGCTTCTCGTTTTTCACGTTTCAGCTGTGCTTCTCGTTCTTCACGCTTCAGCTGTGCTTCTCGTTCTTCACGCTTCAGCTGTACTTCGTGCTCACGCTCTTCTCTGTGCAGCTATGCCTCCAGCTGCAGCTTGACGCTGCGCCGGCTGCCGCTGGATCCCCTACTACTTCCACCAATGCTTTAATTCTCCCTTGCACTGGCAGGTGTCTGTGGCCGTTCCTCCCTTGAAGCCTCATCTCGGGCCTTGAACTGTGCCACAATCTCAAGCCTCCTTTCTCCCACTTTGGAGGACCTCAACTGGATTCCAAAGTGGTCAGCTATTAACTGCAGCTGCGCCTTGGTGCAATCCTCCAGCACCTGTTCATCCCTGGTGTCAATAAACCATGCTACCTTCTCATCCTCCATACTTGTGCTAGGAGTGAATACCTGTTACCTGTACTTAATACCTTTGGCCACTATCAAGCACCACAATCGTAATCATAATCCTGGCAAGGTCGCCTAAGTAGGGGTGTCTCTCTCTCTAGCCAGTCACCACCAAGTATTAGTAGTGATAAACGTTGCTTACTGTAGCCCCCACGGGTCTGCACTCGATCCTCACGGTGCCACTGTTCACCAGGAGAATCTCTTAGTCTGTCTCCGGCTGGCCTCGTAGCCTAAACACGAGTGAGAACGATCACTTCACTTGATCATGTGCCCGCCCCGACAGAGGGCTCTACAGCTCACTATAGGTCGCCAACTGGTGTTTACTGTGTCCAGTAACACCTCAGTGGAATAGTAGTAATATAGTAGTGGCCCCAGGGAATACTAATCAGTTTGGTTACTGGTAAGTATATGTTTAAATCACTCACTCTTAGATAATCTCAATAGCAACAAGGTAATGGAGGGTTGACACAAACACGGCGGTGCTTTTGTAGTTTACTTAAAAGATCAAAGAATCATAACTCTGCATCAACAACATGGCAAAGGAATAAATGAGCAGCCTTCTCTCCGCCTCTTCACAATTCTGGAACACTCCGGGAATGGCAACACTCCCAGTTGACGTGCATTCCCATGCTCCACATGCAGTGTCATCGAACGTTTGGCAAATCGCGAGATTCCACGCCCACTCACACTCCTCACTGTTCCTCACACTGCTCACTTCCTCACTATACTCACACTATTGGCGTGAGGCGCCTATTATTCCCTCGTATTCACAGCATATCACAACACTGCCATAATCACAGTTAATCACTAGACATATGAATATATTATTTAATAATTCCAGTACATATAGTTCACTTTATCAATATTTATAATTATGAGGTAACTCTAGGCACACAGCCTTACACTATTAAATTGTATATTTATATATATAACCTTTGGCACGAACTTACAATATAAATGACATGTAAATATAAATGTCCTTGTCACAGTAATCTCTTCATCAAACCACAGGTGCAATCACACAACATATATATATCTCGTGAGAGCCCTATAGCATCTCCCTTCACAACTGTGTCTTACTAGAAACATAGACATTGGTGAGCCCTGCTCACGACATAGAAGATACTCTGGCTAATCGCTAACTAAAGGGGAATGGGAGGGAAAACTGAATTGCCTACTTCCACCTTAAATGATATGGACTCGTCCTCTGTTGAGGGTTGAATTGAAGCTCCTGGTCCGGCTCACGACTTGCTGTAGGGAACACCCCCACACACACTGATGCTCTTCCCAGGACCTCAACCAACACCCAAAAATCGCGTCTTCTCCGTACTGCTTCTCTCTGCAGGCTCTGTGCTCCCCCACAACCTCTTGAAGGGTTGGAGTCGGTGTCCTGGCCGTCGCCTCCTCACAACTACGTCTGCAGTCCTTACTCCCGGCTGCAGTCGTTCGTATTCCCAGCTAGTTTGTTCTTCTTCTACCTCACGGTGAACTGGCCCAGCCGCTACGTCATCACCTGACTGGTGAAACTGTGCAGTCGTCCGTGACGTCACTGCCCAGGCTTCACTCTTGCTAAGCACCTGTCACTGGAGCATTTGTTGCTCGTTTCACGTCAATTCCTTCTTCTGTCCGCCTCATGGAGTTCAGGAAGACCTCATAGGATGCTTGCAGACCACTGGTGATGCGTATATTCATCGGCGAGGGGCGAATACTGTCAGACTGACAGGACCCCCCCCTATCGCACGTCCGCCCTTGACGACGTGTCGTATCTAGCTCCTGGTGCCATGGGGGCATACGGCCCGGACCTACCTCCACTCGTGACGTCACACTTGCCAGGGGCGTTTTTCATTGGCTCCCTGTACCACGTCACCATTCTTGGCCAATCTGGTGCCACTGACGTCATAACATTTTGGCGCGAAAACGTAGGAGTCGGAGCCATCTTGGCGTCCAAAATGACCTAAGCCACTGGCCAAAACACTATTCTTTAGTTAATTTCTCTCCTATGCGAGAACACCTAATGCTCCCACATATGTCAAATTGTTCTCTGGAAGGCAGAGAACGTTCGGGTTAAGTAGATATGACTCTTACAGCTGGCGTGGGAGAAATATAAGGGGGGGGGGGGGAACACCGTCACAATATGTATATATATATATATATATATATATATATATATATATATATATATATATATATATATATATATAACATTTTGCACATATATATAATTTGCACATGTACTTTGCACATTTTGCATATATATATAACATAATCCACACCAGATATAGGTTTATTTGCGGCGAGGTGGTGGCTGACAGGTACGGCCACCATGGCCTACTCTGCCAAAGCACAGGGGGATGGCACTCGAGGCACAGTGAAGTTAACGACATCATCAAGAGGAGCCTCACCACAGCTGGATGCCCAGCTGAAAGAGAGCCCCGTTACCTAACGCCCAGTAACTCTGATGCTCTTACTGGTCGCCCAGATGGTAACACAGTGAACCCCTGGAAGAATGGCAAGCAGTTGGTATGGGACTACACGTGCGTATCAACCCTGGCTAACACCTACATTAACCTCAGTGTTGCACAACCAGGTGGCGCTGCCACACACAGGGAAGCAGCCAAATCCCGTAAGTATAGAGAACTGGATCACCACTACAATTTTGTCCCCATTGCTTCTGAGACACTCGGCGCCTGGGGTAAAAGTGCTACCAGTTTTTTGAAGGAACTGGGTTCTAGGCTCATTGAAACAACAAGGGACCCGAAAGCTGCAAGCTTTCTTTTCCAGCGCCTCAGTGTGGCGATACAGAGGGGAAATGCGCACTGCATCCAGGGTTCCTGCCCGCCATCTGAGGAGCTGGAGGAACTCGACAACCTATGATAACCATCTTTGTAACCCATATGTAACTCCTTTTTTGTAACAAAGTTCAAATAAGTAAATATATATGTGTACATACAAAAGAATGGGGGTGGTAGGAGAAGATAATATTAGTGTTCAGCGAGAAACCACAAGGTCTCCTCTGAATACTTTTTATTTTCTTCTCCGAGGCTAGGGGTCCCCACATTGGCAACAGAGGTGGTACCCTCACAAACTTATATATATATATATATATATATATATATATATATATATATATATATATATATATATATATATATATATATATAATAATAATAATAATAATAATAATAATAATAATTTTTATTTAGGTAAAGGTACATATATAAAGAGATTTTACAAAGTTTGTTGGCTTTATAGATAGAGCTAGTACATACAATGCCTAAAGCCACTATTACGCAAAGCATTTCGGGTAGGAAAAAACACTAATGACTAAAGCTTAAAACTAATGGGTAAAAAGAATAAAATGTGTTGAGTACAAATAAAAATAGAGGTAAAAGAGGGGGGAACATTGTTGAAAAAGCAGCACAAATACAATTACAAATTATTACAGAAAATTACATTCAAACAGCGTTGATTTGAAAAAAAAAAAAAAAAAAAACATACATGGGTTGACAACAGAGGGGTAAGGTAGGTTACAGGGAATTTATTTGGTATAGCTTCGTTTTTAACTTAAACTGGTTGAGAGAGGTACAGTCTTTAACATGGTTGGGAAGGTCATTCCACATTCTGGGCCCCTTGATTTGTAGAGCATTTCTGGTTTGATTAAGACGTACTCTAGGAATATCAAAACTGTATTTATTTCTGGTGTGGTGCTCATGGGTTCTGTTACAACCTTCTATGAAGCTTTTGAGATCAGGATTGGCATTATAGTTTAGCGTTTTATATATGTATAATACACATGAGAGAATGTGCAGTGACTTAATGTCTAACATATTCAGAGATTTGAGTAGGGGTACCGAGTGATGTCTGGGGCCAGAATTGGATATTGTCCTAATAGCAGCTTTGTGTTGAGTAATTAGAGGACATAAGTGATTTTGGGTAGTAGAGCCCCAAGCACAAATACCATAGTTGAGATATGGATAGATTAGGGAGTAATAGAGAGTCACCAGGGCAGGGCGTGGTACATAATATCTGATCTTAGAAAGAATGCCCACAGTTTTTGAAACTTTTTTGATATGTTTAGAATGTGTCCCTGGAAATTCAGCTTGTGGTCAATGAGAATGCCAAGGAATTTGCCATCTAATTTGTTACATATTTGGGTATTGTTTATTTTGAGATTTATTTGATTAGAGGATTTATTGCCAAACAGAATATAGAAAGTTTTGTCAATGTTAAGGGTGAGTTTGTTGGCAGTTTGCCACAGATGGACTTTATTTAGCTCAGTATTTACTGTGGCGTTTAGAGCAAGGGGATCAGGACTGGAGTAAATGAAGGTTGTGTCGTCAGCAAATAGAATTGGTTTGAGGTGTTGGGAGGCATTTGGAAGGTCATTAATGTAGATGAGAAAGAGGAGAGGGCCAAGTATGCTGCCCTGGGGAACACCAATGTTGATGGGTAGGGTGGGAGAAATTGTATTATTCACAGAAACACATTGGAGCCTGTCAGTAAGGTAGGATTTGAGGTATTGTAGGGAGTGTCCTCTGACACCATAATGATGTAATTTAAGAAGAAGGTTTTGGTGGTTGACAGTATCGAAAGCTTTACGCAGGTCCACAAATAACCCAACAGGGAACTCATTTTTATCAAGAGCTGTATGAATCGAGTTAAGCATACTAATAAGTGCATCGTTAGTGCTTTTTTTGGGCCTGAAGCCATATTGGCAAGGGCTAAGTATATTGAGTTTGGCTAGATATGAGTAAAGCTGCTTATAGATTAGTTTTTCAAAAATTTTTGACAAGTTTGGCAGGATTGATATAGGTCTGTAGTTGTTAACATCTGTGAGATCACCACATTTGTGGACAGGCGTTACTCTCGCTTTTTTTAGAATATCTGGAAAGGTTTGGAGTTCAAGTGACTTGTTGAAGAGCAAAGCAATAGCAGGGGCTAAAGATCTGGAGGCTTTTTTGTAGATTAAAGTTGGTATCTCCTCAAGGGCACCAGACTTGGTTTTAAGGGAAAGGATTATCTCATTGACGTCAGTGGAATTAATAGGCTTTAGGTACAGAGACTGGGGATAGTTCCCTGTAAGATAGTCCTTAATGTCAGTACTGGAAGATGGAATATCATTAGCAAGGGATGAACCAATGGAAGAGAAGAACCTATTGAACTCAATAGCAGAATCAGAGGCTGAAAGCCGACCATCGTTATTAGACAGGAGAGTCGGTTTGTTATTTAAAGACTTCTTTGATCCCAATATTTGTGAAATTGTTCTCCAAGTTTGTTTAATGTTGCTCTTTATTTGGGTAAATTTATCTTCGTAGTATTTAGTTTTGGCTCGTCTAATTATCTTAGATAGCAATAATGAGTAATTCTTTGAGAATTCTTTGGAGACAATTCCTAACCTATACTTCTTCTCAAGGTCATGTTTTTTATTAATAGATTTAAGTATTCCCTTTGTAAGCCAGGGATTGTTAAGCCTTTTGGTTGTGACTTGTTTTGTAAGCATAGGACAGTGGGTATTATAAAGGCTAAGAGTTTTTTGAAGAAAAGATTGAACTGCTAGGTTGATGTCCTCTATGTTACCTAACTCGGACTCCCAGTTGACATTATCAGTAGCAGTTATAAAATTGTCTATAGCAGTTTCATTGTGTAGTCTAAAACGTATCTCTCTTGACTCAAGAGGTGGTTTGCTAATGTTAGTTAAGAGAAATGTGGGGTAATGGTCTGTAGTGCTATCAGTGATTATACCTGAAGTAAGCGGAGAGGTTATGATTGTCCAGATGTGATCTAGAGTCGTGGCAGGGCTATCAGTGATTCTAGTAGGTCTAGTGATTAAGGGTATGAGGAAGCAGGAATTCATACAGTTGAGGAAGCTAACAGCAGTAGGGTGTTCTGGCTCGCAGAGGTCAATATTAAAGTCCCCTGCGATAATTAGGTGGTTTTTGTTCAGTCTGTTATCAAGTATTAGATTTCTAAGGTTTGAGTTGAATTCGGACACATCAGTGTTAGGAATTCTATAAACTGCACCCACAGACAGGATAGACTCGGCACCCTTGACTCTGAAGCTGGCGAAGATATACTCCCCATAGCAGTCTCTAGTTCTAATTTCTTTTAAGCATGTTAGTTCTTGGTGGTAGTAAAGAGCTGTGCCACCACCTCTCTGACGTTGACGACTGTTGTGAATTGCTGAGTAGTTAGGCATGTTAAAGAGTTGAGTAGTATCCTCTTTCAACCATGTTTCAGTAAGTATAATAAAAGAGAATTTGTTGTCAATAACTTCAATCAAGGCACTAACATCATCGAAGTGTTTACCTAGGGATCTAACGTTCAGATTGATTACAGAGATATTGTGATTATGAGTTAATACATTGTTTACATCATGTGCTGCAAAATATCTGCAATTTAGATCATTTAAGTGATAATTGTCATAGATAGTGGATAAGAGGTTAAGTTCTGGGTCTATATTTGACTGCATAAAAAAAGCTGATTGCAGGAAAAACAAGAAAAAAAATGTACACAATACTGTACAGAACAAACACAAAAGGGGCTTACAGGGGTACAATGGAGTAAGGGAGTATGGCTAGGCTAGGCAACCTAGGTAATAAATGAGATTAAAGAAAAAAACATATAAACATGGACTATACAAAACACAAGATATAGATATACAAAACAAAAATATAAACAAGACTAAGCAATACAAAAAAACAAATTGAGCAAAAATGAAAAATGATGTAGATTGCTTACAGGTACTCTCAGGTACACTGTAAGTAACAATAGACAGATAATATATATCAATATAGAAAAGAATGTCACGATACAATAAGATAAGCAATTACATGAACAGATGAAAAACAAATCTGCTGTAAAATAGAAAGTAATTATAGCAAAACACAACAATATAATAATATAACAATACAATAAGAGCTTACAAAGTATTGAGTCTGCTAAATTAGAGGATAATTATGGCAAGACACAACAATAAATGCAAGTAAACAAAGAATTGAAACAATTAGAGGTAGAATTAAGGTCACTAGATAGCCATGGAGGATACACAAGTTTGGTGGAGAGAACAAAAAATCAGTAGAGACTGTCAAGATGAATATATAAAAAAATTTGACAAATGATAATTGTAAAGTAAAATAATCTTAAAGATAATAAATTTTATTAAGCTTAGTTTTAACTTATAATTAGTATGAACTTAATTAAAAGAACAAAAATGAGATCAATAATTGATTTCAATAAATGACATAGATCAATACAAATAAATGTAAAATATAAATGGAATAGGGAAAGATTAGATTTAAGAGTAAAATTTTACAATGAAACTGAGGTAGATGCTTGCATAAGTGCATGGAGACTTGATGGATTTTTTAGGAAATTATATGAATAAGAGAACATTAGGTAAATGGTAAGGCAGAGACAGCACCTTAGACAAAGTTAATTAAGTTAGGTTAGGCTCAGGCACTGAAAGAGTTATTTTAAGTACTGGCATTGGTCGGGTTCAGGTTTTCAGATATACCACAATCACTTAAGAAGGCCAGGAGTTGTTGGTCACATTTTATTTCATATCTTTTTCCTGTACCTTCTTTCTTCGCAAAAATCGTACCATTCCTAGTGTAGCACTGCTTGATGAGACCAGGTTTTTGTTTGCGAATTTGGCGCAGCCTGTAGAGGAGGGATCCACGCTGCTTTGTAAGACACTCATTTATATAGAGGTTGGTTTTTTGCTTAGCAGCTGATTGTATGAGGTCAAACTTCGCAGAGGGATTTGCAAGTTTGATGAGCATTCTCCTGTTACGGAGATTGTTTTTATCTATCCTAATAGCCGATTTGATTTGAACATTGACACTGATCTTTGAATTAATTAGGGTGTTGGCTATGTTACAGCAATCCTCACCTTGTTGTTCATCAGGTAGATCAGTAGAGCTAATTATCAGGGAGTCATGAAGTTGTTGTTGCTCTTGGTCATCTTCGGAAGCCGCCTGGTGAATCTGAAGGAGATTGATCTGTTTTGTCCAGCTTTTGAAGGAGGTCACTTTGAGCTGTGAGGGTTTCTTCGGCCTGAATCTTACGTATTTGATCCATTGCACCATTTGCAACAGTTTGTATGTTGAGAATTTCTTGGTTGTTGTTCATCGACGATTCAAGGAGGCGGTCTATGGTATGTTGTTGTCGGGTGACTGTGTCTTGGAGGGCCAAAATAGCTTCTGATTGCATTTTCACAAGGTTGTGCAGTTTCTGGAGCCATGGATTACTTCGGAGAGGTTTGAAGTTTATACAGGGAGCCATAGATTGAGTGAATTCTACAGCTAGAGATTCGAGGTGAGTTGAAGGGGGGGAGTGAGGAGGGGGAGCGGATGCTGTGTTTACCAACATCGGCGAGGGTTGCGGCGTTGCCAGTGTTTCATTCAGATCTCTAGGAGTAAGTAACTATATATATATATATATATATATATATATATATATATATATATATATATATATATATATATATATATATATATATATATATATATATATATATATATATGAATGAAAACTCACACCCCAGAAGTGACTCGAACCCATACTCCCAGAAGCAACGCAACTGGTAACTACAGGGCGCCTTAATCCGCTTGACCATCACGGCCGTCAAAAGGAAGTGATAGCCGAGGCTATTTGAGCCACTTCCCCGACGGCAACTCGGATGGTAATCTTGGGCATAGCATTTCACCAAATCACCTCATTCTTTGGGACACACGTGAGGAACACAAATGCGAACAAGCCTGAATGGTCCCCAGGACTATATGCGAATGAAAACTCATTCAGGCTTGTTCGCATTTGTGTTCCTCACGTGTGCCCCAAAGAATGAGGTGATTTGGTGAAATGCTATGCCCAAGATTACCATCCGAGTTGCCGTCGGGGAAGTGGCTCAAATAGCCTCGGCTATCACTTCCTTTTGACGGCCGTGATGGTCAAGCGGATTAAGGCGCCCTGTAGTTACCAGTTGCGTTCCTTCTGGGAGTATGGGTTCGAGTCACTTCTGGGGTGTGAGTTTTCATTCGCATATAGTCCTGGGGACCATTCAGGCTTGTTCGCATTTGTGTTCCTCACGTGTGCCCCAAAGAATGAGGTGATTTGGTGAAATGCTATGCCCAAGATTACCATCCGAGTTGCCGTCGGGGAAGTGGCTCAAATAGCCTCGGCTATCACTTCCTTTTGACGGCCGTGATGGTCAAGCGGATTAAGGCGCCCTGTAGTTACCAGTTGCGTTGCTTCTGGGAGTATGGGTTCGAGTCACTTCTGGGGTGTGAGTTTTCATTCGCATATAGTCCTGGGGACCATTCAGGCTTGTTCGCATATATATATATATATATATATATATATATATATATATATATATATATATATATATATATATATATATATATATATATATATATATATATATATATATATTATTAAATATGACCGAAAAAGTAAGATTAATAATTCTAACACGAATTTTCTCAATCTTTCGTACATTTCTTTTCACTGTTGGTGGTAATTCAAAAATCAATTCTCCAAAATTCATTTTTATTTCTAGTCTGACGTGACACTTGAGCGCGTTTCGTAAAACTTATTACATTTTCAAAGACTTTAGTTAACACAAACACAACTGAATAGAACTTACACATCTCCGATTTGTTTATATCTACTTTTGAGTGAGGTGGATGGGGTGAGGTGGTATTTAATAAGGTATTAATTTCATCAACACAAGACAGAACACGAAACAATGGGTATTGAATAGAAGTGATTGTAGAAAGCCTATTGATCCATATTTCTTGATGCTTCTATCTTGGAGCGGAGTCTTGAGGTGGGTAGAATATAGTTGTGCATTAATTGGCTGTTGATTGCTGGTGTTGACTTCTTGATGTGTAGTGCCTCGCAAACGTCAAGCCGCCTGCTATCGCTGTATCTATCGATGATTTCTGTGTTGTTTACTAGGATTTCTCTGGCGATGGTTTGGTTGTGGGAAGAGATTATATGTTCCTTAATGGAGCCCTGTTGCTTATGCATCGATAAACGCCTAGAAAGAGATGTTGTTGTCTTGCCTATATACTGGGTTTTTTGGAGCTTACAGTCTCCAAGAGGGCATTTGAAGGCACACACGACGTTGGTCTCTTTTAAAGCGTTCTGTTTTGTGTCTGGAGAGTTTCTCATGAGTAGGCTGGCCGTTTTTCTGGTTTTATAGTAAATCGTCAGTTGTATCCTCTGATTTTTGTCTGTAGGGATAACGTTTCTATTAACAATATCTTTCAGGACCCTTTCCTCCATTTTATGAGCTGTAGAAAAGAAGTTCCTGTAAAATTGTCTAATAGGGGGTATAGGTGTTGTGTTGGTTGTCTCTTCAGAGGTTGCATGGCGTTTCACTTTCCTTCTTATGATGTCTTTGACGAAACCATTGGAGAAGCCGTTGTTGACTAGGACCTGCCTTACCCTACAGAGTTCTTCGTCGACTTGCTTCCATTCTGAGCTGTGGCTGAGAGCACGGTCGACATATGCGTTAACAACACTCCTCTTGTACCTATCTGGGCAGTCGCTTTTGGCATTTAGGCACATTCCTATGTTCATTTCCTTAGTGTAGACTGCAGTGTAGAAACCTCCACTCTTTTCCATGACTGTTACATCTAGAAAGGGCAGCTTCCCATCCTTTTCCATCTCGTAAGTGAAACGCAGCACGGAACTCCGCTCAAATCCTCCTTCAGCTCCTGCAGATGTCCGACATCAGGTACCTGTGTAAAAATGTCGTCAACATACCTGCAGTATATGGCCGGTTTCAAGTTCATGTCGACTAAGACTTTTTGCTCAATGGTACCCATGTAGAAGTTTACAAACAGGACACCTAGGGGAGAACCCATGGCGACCCCATCTACTTGCTTATACATGTGCCCATCCGGGCTCAAGAAGGGTGCCTCTTTAGTACAAGCTTGGAGTAGTTTCCTTAGGATATTTTCTGGTATGTCAAGAGGAGTACAGGCTGGATCACGATACACTCTGTCGGCTATCATCCCGATTGTCTCGTCCACTGGTACGTTGGTGAACAGCGATTCTACGTCCAACGAGGCTCTTATTCCTGTGGCCCGTGTGTGCCCCGCAGTAAGTCAACAAATTCCTTTGGCGACTTCAGGCTGAAGGCGCAAGGGACATAAGGAGTCAGCAGGCCGTTGAGTCGCTTCGCTAGTCTGTACGTGGGTGTGGGTATCTTGCTAATGATTGGCCGAAGTGGGTTTCCAGGCTTGTGTGTCTTGACATTTCCATACGCATATCCAGGTTTATATTCTCCAATAATCTTTGGCAGGTGGAGTCCTGATTTCTTGGCGTTCACAGTTTCGATTAGTCTGTTGACCTTTGCTTTCAATTCGGCTGTAGTGTCCTTCGTTACCCTTTGGAATTTAGTTTGGTCAGAGAGTATGAAGGAGAGTATAAAGTATCTAAGGAAACTACTCCAAGCTTGTACTAAAGAGGCACCCTTCTTGAGCCCGGATGGGCACATGTATAAGCAAGTAGATGGGGTCGCCATGGGTTCTCCCCTAGGTGTCCTGTTTGCAAACTTCTACATGGGTACCATCGAGCAAAAAGTCTTAGTCGACATGAACCTGAAACCGGCCATATACTGCAGGTATGTTGACGACATTTTTACACAGGTACCTGATGTCAGACATCTGCAGGAGCTGAAGGAGGCATTTGAGCGGAGTTCCGTGCTGCGTTTCACTTACGAGATGGAAAAGGATGGGAAGCTGCCTTTTCTAGATGTAACAGTCATGGAAAAGAGCGGAGGTTTCTACACTGCAGTCTACACTAAGGAAATGAACATAGGAATGTGCCTAAATGCCAAAAGCGACTGCCCAGATAGGTACAAGGGGAGTGTTGTTAACGCATATGTCGACCGTGCTCTCAGCCACAGCTCAGAATGGAAGCAAGTCGACGAAGAACTCTGTAGGGTAAGGCAGGTCCTTGTCAACAACGGCTTCTCCAATGGTTTCGTCGAAGACATCATAAGAAGGAAAGTGAAACGCCATGCAACCTCTGAAGAGACAACCAACACAACACCTATACCCCCTATTAGACAATTTTACAGGAACTTCTTTTCTACAGCTCATAAAACGGAGGAAATGGTCCTGAAAGATATTGTTAATAGAAACGTTATCCCTGCAGACAAAAATCAGAGGATACAACTGACGATTTACTATAAAACCAGAAAAACGGCCAGCCTACTCATGAGAAACTCTCCTGACACAAAACAGACCGCTTTAAAAGAGACCAACGTCGGATATGCCTTCAAATGCCCTCTTGGGGACTGTAAGCTCCAAAAAACCCAGTATATAGACAAGACAACAACATCTCTTTCTAGGCGTTTAACGATGCATAAGCAACAGGGCTCCATTAAGGAACATATAATCTCTTCCCACAACCAAACCATCGCCAGAGAAATCCTAGTAAACAACACAGAAATCATCGATAGATACAGCGATAGCAGGCGGCTTGACGTTTGCGAGGCACTACACATCAAGAAGTCAACACCAGCAATCAACAGCCAATTAATGCACAACTATATTCTACCCACCTCAAGACTCCGCTCCAATATAGAAGCATCAAGAAATATGGACCAATAGGCTTTCTACAATCACTTCTATTCAATACCCATTGTTTCGTGTTCTGTCTTGTGTTGATGAAATTAATACCTTATTAAATACCACCTCACCCCATCCACCTCACTCAAAAGTAGATATAAACAAGTCGGAGATGTGTAAGTACTATTCAGTTGTGTTTGTGTTAACTAAAGTCTTTGAAAATGTTATAAGTTTTACGAAACGCGCTCAAGTGTCGCGTCAGACTAGAAATAAAAATGAATTTTGGAGAATTGATTTTTGAATTACCACCAACAGTGAAAAGAAATGTACGAAAGATTGAGAAAAATCGTGTTAGAATTATTAATCTTACTTTTTCGGTCATATTTAATAATATATGTCTACAGGAAAGACTGCTACCAAAATATACTAATATATATATATATATATATATATATATATATATATATATATATATATATATATATATATATATATATATATATATATATATATATATATATGTCGTACCTAGTAGCCAGAACGCATTTCTCAGCCTACTTTGCAAGGCCCGATTTGCCTAATAAGCCAAGTTTTCATGAATTAATATATTTTGTCAAATTGTTTTCTTATGAAATGATAAAGCTACCCATTTCATTATGTATGAGGTAAAAAACTTTTTATTGGAGTTAAAATTAACGTAGATATATGACCGAACCTAACCAACCCTACCTAACCTAACCTAACCTATCTTTATAGGTTAGGTTAGGTTAGGTAGCCGAAAAAGTTAGGTTAGGTTAGGTTAGGTAGTCGAAGAAACATTAATTCATGAAAACTTGGCTTATTAGGCAAATCGGGCCTTGCATAGTTGGCTGAGAAGTGCGTTCTGGCTACTAGGTACGACATATATATATATATATATATATATATATATATATATATATATATATATATATATATATATATATATATATATATATATATATATATATATATATATATATATATATATATATATATATATATGTCGTACCTAGTAGCCAGAACGCACTTCTCAGCCTACTAGGCAAGGCCCGATTTGCCTAATAAGCCAAGTTTTCCTGAATTAATATATTTTCTCTAATTTTTTTCTTATGAAATGATAAAGCTACCCATTTCATTATGTATGAGGTCAATTTTTTTTATTTGAGTTAAAATTAACGTAGATATATGACCGAACCTAACCAACCCTACCTAACCTAACCTAACCTATCTCTATAGGTTAGGTTAGGTTAGGTAGCCGAAAAAGTTAGGTTGGGTTAGGTTAGGTAGGTTAGGTAGTCGAAAAACAATTAATTCATGAAAACTTGGCCTATTAGGCAAATCGGGCCTTGAATAGTAGGCTGAGAAGTGCGTACTGGCTACTAGGTACGACATATATATATATATATATATATATATATATATATATATATATATATATATATATATATATATATATATATATATATATATATATATATATATATATATATATATATGTCGTACCTAGTAGCCAGAACTCACTTCTCAGCCTACTATGCATGGCCCGATTTGCCTAATAAGCCTAGTTTTCATGAATTAATGTTTTTTCGACAACCTAACCTACCTAACCTAACCTAACCTAACGTTTTCGGCTGCCTAACCTAACCTAACCTATAAAGATAGGTTAGGTTAGGTTAGGTAGGGTTGGTTAGGTTCGGTCATATATCTACGTTAATTTTAAATCCAATAAAAAAAATTGACCTCATACATAATGAAATGGGTAGCTTTATCATTTCATAAGAAAAAAATTAGAGAAAATATATTAATTTAGTAAAACTTGGCTTATTAGGCAAATCGGGCCTCGCATAGTAGGCTGAGAAGTGAGTTCTGGCTACTAGGTACGACATATATATATATATATATATATATATATATATATATATATATATATATATATATATATATATATATATATATATATATATATATATATATATATATATGTCGTACCTAGTAGCCAGAACTCACTTCTCAGCCTACTATGCAAGGCCCGATTTGCCTAATAAGCCAAGTTTTCATGAATTAATATATTTTCTCTAATTTTTTTCTTATGAAATGATAAAGCAACCCATTTCATTATGTAAGAGGTAAATTTTTTTTATTGGAGTTAAAATTAGCATAGATATATGACCGAACCTAACCAACCCTACCTAACCTAACCTAACCTATCTTTATAGGTTAGGTTAGGTTAGGTAGCTGAAAAAGTTAGGTTAGGTTAGGTTAGGTTGGTTAGGTAGTCGAAAAGCAATAAATTCATGAAAACTTGGCTTATTAGGCAAATCGGGCCTTGCATAGTAGGCTCAGAAGTGAGTTCTGGCTACTAGGTACGACATATATATATATATATATATATATATATATATATATATATATATATATATATATATATATATATATTATCAATCTGTTTACCTTTGTTTTCAATTCGGCTGTAGTGTCCTTCGTTACCCTTTGGAATTTGGTTTGGTCGGAGAGTATGAGTTTCATTTTTGCCAGATATTCGTCTTTTGTAAGAATAACATATATTGGCGACTTGTCACCTCTCCTGACGACTATCTGCTTGTTCTTACGAAGGCTCTTAGCTGCCGCTTTGAGTTCGGGGGACAGTATGGTGCTTCTGTACTTACCTCGAATCTTTCCTCCTTCTGCAATAAGTTCTGCTTGCAAGGTGTCTTTAGTGGTAACCTTCTTTTGCTTCTCGAGGTCAAATGTCATCCAATAGGATCTCCAACTCCTCTTTCTGGATGTAACAGTCACGGAAAAGAGCGGAGGCTTCCACACTGCAGTCTACACTAAGGAAACCAACATAAGTATGTGCCTCAGAGCCAAAAGTGACTGCCCAGACAGGTACAAGAGGAGTGATGGCAACGCTTACGTCGACCGTGCTCTCAGCCACAGCTCAGATTGGAAGCAAGTCGATGAAGAACTCTGTAGGGTAAGTGTGGGACATTTGGGGCTTGACTCTATTTATTTAAATATTAATGTAATGAAAATCAATTACGAAGGACCACCCGCTTTTATAGTAAAGAGGGAAACTAATAAAATGTGATCATTAGAAAATTCTTAGATGAACCAGTAACTATGGATAAATACTAGAGAATATAATCACTTGAATAATTAATGGGCTGTATATAATTTAACTGAATCAAAGCCTCAAACACCTACATTGGGGGGTTATTACTAGAACTTCATATATGTCTAGGAACTAGTGTGGTTCGTGCACCAGTTCATTATGCAATAAATCTAATCCTATGACCAATTATAGAATCAATAAAACAATCACCAATAAGAACATAGATTATGAACATGAGAAATTAATGATTATAATAAACACATGTTAATCCAGAAAACAGTGATCCGCAAGAATAATATACTACAGATAATGTATTTTAAGGAATACGGAAAAGGGTCTTAGCTTGAAGACGTTTTCCAAGACATCGGTTATGACTCATCCTTGGAATCTCCTGAACTCATCATGGAACACTGGGAGATGATTAACACGGGAAATGACAGCTCGGGGAATTCTTCACACACGCTGCAAATCAAAATATATTCAGTAGCAACATATTAGGCTGCTAAATATCTATGTTCAAGAAATTAAAATGGAGAGTGGAGATAGATAATAACCTGTGGTTTATTATAGTCGCTCGGCGTAACGACAAGCTAACCAGCTATAATCTATCCATAATGATGCATCAAAAGGGAATAAAGGTACTTAGCTAATAGGGCACTGTGTAAGTTGAGGCTTGCCGAAGCTCGCGTCCTAGGTTCTGGCGTCGTAATAATGAACACGTGGTGTCGAGCCTAGCCTAGATGTTGACGCGCTTCTCTGGCCGGTCACGTTGGCTATACGGAACCAATTAACAGGTTCCCGGATGAACGTCAAGTTAATTCTCGTTGACAATCCAACACGAAGTATCCCGTGACACTAAAAACCAGCTAAGTTGCTATATTCTGCAACTAATCTTCACACCTCACAGTGGCGACCTTCCTCCTTCCGCTCTCGGTGGCGTCCTCTCCAGCAAACGTCTCCTCGGGTAATGGCGTCTCCTCTGCCCCGCTCCGCGTCCCGCATTTGATACACAAATTATTTACTACGAATAATATCATTTCTCGCAGTTGTGATTGAAATGCTCGGATAAGGACGGGTTTATTATTCAGAGGAGTTAAATATTATTATTTGCCCGTTTTACGATGGTAAACGAACAATGGAGATGAATTAAAGTCTCTCCAGGGCATTCACACGTGACGTTAAATTTATTACCAGATAATAGTTGTAACTATAAACGCTCTATTTGGCATTAGTTGGGGATCAGTTTATCTGTAAATAATTATCACACAGAACACCGTTGTTTTATAGAGAATCAAACTCAATTCTCTGACACTCTGGATATAGATGTGTTTATTTTAATGGAATCTGACGCAATACTGGCGTCTGGTGACGTAAGAATTCTAGCCTTATTGTACAGATGTAATTATTAGTACATGTGAACTCTACGTTTGGTTAATTTTAATTACTACAGTGATTAGTAGATTTAGTAATAATTAATAATAATACAACAGTGTTGTATTATTGTTGGAAATTTCCAACAGTAAGGCAGGTCCTAGTCAACAACGGCTTCTCTAAAGGTTTCGTTGATGACATCACAAATAGAAAGGTTAAACGCCATGCTACCTCTGAAGAGTCAACCAACACAACACTTGTACCCCTATTAGACTATTTTGCAGGAACTTCTTTTCGACAGCTTGTAAAACAGAGGAAAGGGTCCTGAAAGATATTGTTTATATGAACGTTATCCCTACAGATAAAAATCAGAAAATACAATTGACAATTTATTATAAACCAAAAAAACGGCCAATCTACCCATGAAAAACTCTCCAGATACCAAACAGAATGCTTTAAAGGAGACCGACGTCGTCTATGCCTTTAATGGCAAGTTTGCCGTTTAGTGAAATCTAGGTCTGCTCTAACACTATTATCTTCGTCAATGTTACTGGAGAACATTTTATTATACTTAGTATTTAATAATTCTTAAAAACTGACAAATTATCATAAAATGTTATCTAAAAGCTAATTAAAGAATAACTGCAGATTAATTATATATAATAAAAATTCTTCAGAGTGTTGATTATAAAAAAAAAGGGGGAAGCGACTCACACACCTGACCAGAAGGTGTTGTAGCCGGGGGAGACGACGCCGGCCTGGAAGTTGGTCTGGAAGGAGACGTGGATGATGCGACATTTGCCTTCCTGAGCGCTGTGGGCGAACCCTTGGCAGGCGGCGTCGGCGTCACAGGCGAGGCTGCAGGTGGTCTGGACCAGCAAGAATGGTACACTCAATTAGACAAAATGTTTTTAATTAATTTCCAAATAAACTTGAATCTATTTTTGGCTATATTTTCTTTACTGAAAGAATTGGAGAGGGAACTCTTACATGTGAAGCACAATGTCATCAAAATAGATAAAGAATGAAAGTAAACTGGGCTCTTCACCCCTCGTATTTTTCAGGTCCAGGTTCTCTCTCCGCCGCATTCCCCTTGTCTCTGTCTGTGTGAGTACTCTCCTAGTTGTACTCACCTAGTTATGTTAGCGGGGGTTGAGCTCTGGCTCTTTGGTCCCGCCTCTCATCCGTCAATCAACTGATGTACAGATTCCTGAGCCTACTGGGCTCTGTCATATCTACATTTGAAACTGTGTATGAAGTCAGCCTCCACCACATCACTTCCTAGTGCATTCCATTTACTAACTATTCTAACACTGAAAAAGTTCTTTCTAATGTCCCTGTGGCTCATTTGGGTACTCAGCTTCCACCTGTGTCCCCTTGTGCGTGTGCCACCCGTGTTAAATAATCCACCCTTGTCCACCCTGTCAGTTCCCCTGAGAATTTTGTATGTGATGATCATGTCTTCCCTAGCTCTTCTGTCTTCCAGCGACGTGAGGTGCAGTTCACGTAGTCTGTCCTCATAACTCATGCCTCTTAGTTCTGGGACTAACCTAGTGGCACACCTCTGAACTTTTTCCAGCTTCATCCTGTGCTTGACTAGGTACGGACTCCATGCTGGGGCTGCATACTCCAGGATTGACCTTACATGTGTGGTGAACAAGGTTCTGAATGATTCCTTACACAAGTTTCTGAAAGCAGTTCTGATGTTAGCCAACCTCGCGTAGGCCGCTGATGTTATTCTTTTGATGTGGGCTTCAGGAGACAGGTTTGGCGTGATATCAACTCCCAGATCTTTCTCTCTGTCTGTTTCGTGAAGGACTTCATCTCCCATTCGGTATCCAGTGACTGGCCTCCTAGTTCCTCCTCCTAGTTTCATTACCTTACATTTACTTGGGTTGAACTTTAGTAGCCATTTGTCGCACCATTCCTTCAGTTTGTCTAGGTCATCTTGTAGCCTTATACTATCCTCCTCTGTCCTGATCCTCCTCATAATTTTCGCGTCATCAGAAAACATCGAGAGGAACGAGTCAATTCCTTCTTGAAGATCATTTACGTATATCAGAAACAGTATAGGTCCAAGGACTGATCCCTGTGGGACTCCACTGGTGACTCCCCGACACTCCGAGACCTCGCCTCTCACGGTGACTCGCTGTGTCCTGTTGCTTTGGTACTCTCTTATCCAGTGGAGTACCTTCCCTTTCACTCCTGCTTGCATCTCCAGTTTGTGCACTAGTCTCTTATGTGGTACTGTGTCAAAAGCTTTCTGGCATTCCAGAAATATGCAGTCTGCCCAGCCCTCTCTCTCTTGCCTGATTTTTGTTGCCTAGTTATAGAACTCAATTAATCCTGTTAGGCATGATTTGCCATCTCTGAACCCATGTTGATGTTGTGTTACAAAGTTCTTTTGCTCCAGATGTTTCACTAGCTTTTTTCGCACTATCTTTTCCATCATCTTGCATGGAATGCATGTTAGGGACACTGGCCTGTAATTCAGTGCCTCCTGCTTATCACCCTTCTTGTATATTGAGACTACATTGGCCGTCTTCAAAATTTTTGGCAGTTCGCCTGTTACCAGTGACTTGTTGTACACTATGGAGAGTGGTAGGCACAGAGCCTCTGCTCCTTCCTTAAGGATCCATGGTGAGATTCCATCCGGGCCTATAGCCTTTGTCACGTCCAAATCTAGCAGATGCTTCCTCACCTTCCCACTGGTAATTTCAAACTTCTCTAGTGGTGTCGGTTTGGTGTTCCCTCCCTTATCTCTGGGACTTCTCCTTGCTCTGAGGTGAAGACTTCCTGGAATTTCTTATTGAGTTCCTCGCACACTTCCTTGTCGTTTGTAGTGAATCTTTCTGCCCCTATCCTCAGTTTCATTACCAGTTCCTTCACTGTTGTTTTCCTCCTGATGTGGCTATGCAGCAGTTTGGGTTGAGTCTTTGCCTTGCTCGCTATGTCATTTTTATATTGACTCTACCTCTCTTCTCACCCTGATGTATTCATTCCTGGCGCTCTGGTATCTTTCTCTGCCCTCTTGTGTTCTGTTGTTTCTATAGTTTCTCCATGCCTTTTTACTTAGCTGCTTTGCTAGCTTGCAACTTTGATTAAACCATGGGTTTCTCATTTCCATTATTATTATTAACATCTTTATTGACAAAATTAGTTACAATTTTGCCTAATCTGAGGATTTTGATAGTCTTATTAAAGTGAGGATAATGCTGATATTCACTGTCACGCAGGACAGAGGGTCATACATAAGACAATAGGTCTATACTGTAGGCTGAAGCACATATATATATATCATGGTTACAATCAATGTTTTAATGTATGGATATGCGAAAACAACTTTCTACTGCGCACGTCCACACAAGGGCAGGGATGGGTTCATAAGTGATGCAGCTTAGAAGTAATATAAATAAAAATTGTTCTTCATTCTTCAAAATGGACAAGCAAATTTTGGGTAAATTGTTAGGATGTCGTCCAGAACACCTGAACCAATAAAATAGTTACACAGTTGGTGGTACAAGAGGCCAGGAGGTCTAAAGTCCTTTACAGTTTCACATTCATCAATGTAGTGTTCTAGTGAATGCATTAAAGGTTTATCACAGAGTTTACAATCTGAGTATTCTGGTATTGGCTCAGCCTCACCAACCTGCCAGATGTGTGTATAGCCAAGGCGAATTCGCGCAATGACTACATCACATTGCCTGGTCCGGTTACTGTGCTGACCATACAAATACCTATTATTACAAAACTTGTCATGACTTTTAATACTGCAGCCTTCAGGTCTCTGGGCATTTCTTAGTTCTTCTAAATCTGAATTAATTTCTTTAATTTGTATGTTTCTAATAACTGCATTAGATAGTCCAAAGTCATAATCAATGTTTTCTTTCGTGCAAGCCTTATTGGCCAATCGATCTACAAAGTCATGTTTTCCAACTCCAACATGGGATGGGATCCACACAAATTTTATACAAGAGTTATTATCATTGGCAAAAATTACATTCCATTTAATATTACAAGCTACTTCCGACATACATTGTGATGGGTTATTTAAGGACTGCAGAGCACTTTTAGAGTCACAGAAAATAACTCCATCACCATTGATAAATGCCCAATAGCTCGGTCTGTGTCGTGCTTGCCCAGTTGTTCAATCTCTGTGTACTAGTCATGATCATTTCATTCCCTTTATATACTGCACATGCACAACCTGTTCTACCAGTGCACAGAGCCATCAGTAAAGGCATAGGATTCAGTCGGTTTGAGACTTTGAAGATGACTGTCAATAGCTTCTAATGTTATACATCTCAAAATGTCAGTGTTATACATTTGTTTTACACTGACAGGGTATAATGCAGAGAGACCTCCACATCTTTCCAAGGGGGAATATAGTGAACAGTTTTATCAGGGTTAAGAGACACATTCAGTTTCTGAAGATTATAGGCACAACAACTGAGCCACACACTGTAGGGAGCTTTTTGCGGCGGATTGAGGGAACAGTCAGAATTGTTTAGAATGGATCTCAATTTAATTTGAATAGAGCTGGGGGGACCATTATTTTTCAAAGTTTTGGCGCAAAACATAGTACTAAGTAGAACTATCCTTTCGTAAATGGAAGGTAAGTTTAGTTCCTTTCTCATGTTAACAATTCTGACCGTTCTAGGACAACCCAGGATGATGCGCATGGCATCATTCTGTACTACATCTAGGCCTTGTAATTGTTTAGGAGAAAAATTAAGAAGATGCAAGGCATAATAATCAGCAACAGATCGTATAAAGGCAATATAAAAACTACGAGCATATTTTATGTTAATGCCAAATCCTTTGCCAACAAGAGTTTAGAAAGGTTTAAGACGCTCAACTAGTTTTTGCGCAGGTTGCTGACGAGACTTGTATCATTAACCTCGACTCCAAGATATTTATAAGACTCACAAGTCTCCACGGGCACTCCCTTAATAGTATAGTTAACATGAAGAGAATGGGGAATAAGAACCCTTGTTTTATCAACAGAGATTATGAGGTCACATTCTACTACTTTCTTGGAGAATGCATCAAGTAACACTTGTAGCCTTGGTTTACTGTGTGCCATAATACAAATATCATCAGCATAACATATAACTGTTTCAGTAGGTTGTACAGGAATGTCATGGATAAGTTTGTGCATAAGTATATTGAAGAGCATAGGGCTTAGGACACCACCTTGAGGTGTGCCTAGTTCGAATGCATCTGTTCTTGTACTTTTAACTCCTTTAAATAGGACACTAGCACGCCTGTTGGATAGGTAGCTGTTACGAACCCGGATCCAGCGTCCGAGCCTGGAGCAGTGACAACCACGCCATCTGTGGGTCAGCTCCCGAAACCCCCGCCAAACGGACGACGACACCTGGTGAGGACAGCGTGTACTGGCCTCGAGGACCAGTTTCCAGTCTGGTTCAGCGCTCAACACCGCCGCTCCTGACCTCTGGTGAGGTGGTGCTCCGACGACAGCGCCATCTATGGACTGGATACGTCAGGTGTTTGTGCCCGAGCCCGTAAGTGAGGTGTATTAGTGTCCCGGTTATTGATGACGTGTCTGCTTACAGAGCCGACCTGGGACCACTGTGATGGAAGTGGAGTCAGTCTACCCGAGGCAGCCAGTCTCCATACCTTGAACGTTGCTGCAGCTGTTGTGAAGTCGTCCCCCCGGAAGAACACTGTGGTGTGTTAGCCTGCCAGTGGAGTGGCAGTAAAAGGATTTACCCGGGACCGACTGTTGGAGACGATCATCCACTGGGGTACTGAAGACAGGAGACTGACTTGTGTTGTCACATGAGGCTCCTGTCTAGGGCGTTACCCTTTTATCGTTCGTGGAGTGGCCGTACCAGCCTTGTTGGCTCAGAACCTGCCAGCAGACCAGCTGGATGTGTGGTTGACGGCCTCCACGGCGGTGCCCCCAGTGGACCTGTGTTTTGGCTGACCTGTGGCCCGGGTAGGCTCGGCATTCTCAGAGGACACGTCTTGAGGCCACGAAGAAAGCACCGCGGACTCGGCACCTAGCTTCTTGATCCAGTCTTCAGCAGAAGACTACATTGTGAATAATCCCCTTGTTTAGTGTTAATACCCCTCCCCCTTGTGCACTCATTAATTTTATATATTCAAACGGTGATGGTAATAATTATAATATTAAGTTCTTAACTTTCTTTCCCTACTCCCTTTAAGTTACTTGCGTCACGGATCTCATCCCTTGATAGCCACTACTGGCTTGGGAACGGATACATATATCTTCCTCTAACATCAGAGTAAGGACCCCGTTGCGTCCCGAGAGGGCCGTAACAGTAGCTCCTTATCTAACTCAGATGATTACCTTTGATTCCAAATTCAGCAAGTTGCTCTAATATTATTTCGCCATTCTCTACATCGAAAGCTGACTTTAGGTCAATAAAGGCTGCCTGTGTCCCATCCTGGGAGTTTACAAAATATTCAGCAAAGCATGTTTGTGTGCTACACTTGGGCATGAACCCATATAGGTTTGGGGCCAGTTTTTCTTTGACCTGAAACATGACACGATTGAGAACAATTCTTTCCAAGACTTTACACATACAAGATGTAAGGGAAATGGGTCTGAATCTTTGAGAGTTAGGTTTAGGAATTGGTATTATGAGACTTTGTGTCCATTTCTTTGGCAAGATACCTTGCGAGAGACTCATTTGATAGAGGTCAAGCAGAGGGTGGCTAGGGACATCATTCAGTAAGCTCAAGATGTTATAATTTATACCATCCTCACCAGGGGCAGTTTGTTTAGGTTTCTCTAATGCTGATGTCAATTCAAAGGGGGGTTATAGCAAACTGATCTGTTAAATCTGGTGAGGAGCGTGTTATTTCAATATTAAAGTTTCTGTTAATGTTGGTATTATATAAATGCTGCTGTATATCTGGGAGTATGGAAGAAATTTGTGAGACACTAGTCCATTGAGCTTAGAGCATGTCAGCATATTCTGCAGGAGTATGATGAAGCTGAACTGGGGTTGAAGGTTTGGTAATGGTTTTAATTTTGTTCTACATTTCCGATAATGTTGTGGTTCTATTGATACCTTGTAGGAATTGTTCCCAATGTGTTCTTAACTTGACCCTTAAGCTCGCGAAAATCTTTGTTGGAATTAAGGAATGCAAGTAAATTGTCGGCTGTTTTGTCTCGTTTATAAGAGTCAGCAAGCTGAAGCACTTTAGCTCGCTCTGCAATAATAATAGGATCCTCTGTCCATGAGGAAGAACGAGCGTTCTTTTTTTTCCTTGATTTCACCCAGGTACCATAATAACTGGTAATGATACTGAACAGATCATTGTAAAAGTGGTCCACTGATACAGGTGTATACCCAGTGTACCACTGATGTACATAAGCCTTAAAGTGCTGTTTAAGATTGTCTGGAATGTTAATTTTAACCCTAGGATGAGGATTGGACCTAATATCCGCTACATTGTATTCACAATATATTGCAAAATGATCACTTACTACTTCTGGGATGAGCTTAACGTTGACGTTATTATCTGCTAGGCTGTACCCAATCACATAATCCAGCCTACTCCCCAATAAATGGGTCTGTTTATCAGTATCATACACAGTAATATTATGATCAGTAAGGTATTTCAAGAAGACCCTTCCATTATTGTTACACTGAACGTCACCAAGAGCAGTGTGACGAGCATTAAAGTCACCCATACATAACATAGCTGTGTTACCTGTAGGTGTCGGTAGCAAGTCTGCTTTAAGTACACTACATCGTCCATATATGTTATACAGTAGGAAATGGCTATTTGCAGTTTGTAATTTGAATATTTGGTAATGTATACTATCACTCCTGTGATTTTTAATTAGTTTACAGATTAATCCACTCTTAACATAAGTGAGCAGACCAATTCCAATATCGTTGTTGTATGCTATATACCCAGGTATCCTGGGTGGGACCTTTTTGATAGTTGTTGACGTATATGGTTCCTGTAAACAAATCGCATCCACGTCTTTCATTTTAGCATACAAGATTACGTCATTTATCCGAAGATAAACACTTCGAATGTTTCAAGAAAGAAACTTAAATGTTTTTGTTTGAGCCATGGTTAGGTATCAAGGGAATTAAGGTAAAATTTTTAGGCTCGTTAATCACTTTGACAACATAACCAACTCTGTCGCGTGTGTCTTGAGTAATATCACTTTTGCTTAGGATGCGTTTCACCAGAGTAGGAGTTAGTGCTTTCTTAAAATCTCTACCTGTAACCACCTCAAGGGTTTCTTCATTATCTAGTGGGGGGTGTCAGTGAGGGATCAATGACTACTCTAACACCATTCACCATGGAGATTTGATACTCACGTTCTGTAGAGATAGGTGGCGTAGCCTCAACAGCTGCAAGATAATCACTCGCATCACTACTGGTGTTGGAAGAATTTATTTGGTCACTATCGCTAGCATGATTCACTTCACCACTATCACCGGGCAGATTCGTCTCTAATGTTTTTATTTTAATTTCCAATTCAGTAATTTTCTTTTTTAACCAGTCAATTTCTTCTGTATCTTTGCTTGCTTGCTTTATTCCGACGATGGTTGTAAACTGCTTACCAGAGGTGACATCAGGAGCTTCCTGCTGAATACCTCCTGCAGCTGGACCAGACGCCTCTGGCTTCCTGCTCTTGTTAGAGAGGGCGGGGCGTCGAGGGCAGCCACGATGCCAAACATCTACGCCTACATGCAAACACCTGGGACACTTCCGGACCGGAGGAGAGGCTACCTCCCCATCCTCAAGGGTAGGTGGGTCCCTGTGAGGACACTGCCTCGTATCGTGCTGTTCAGCACAGAGCCCACACACAGGGTCATGTTGACAGTACTTAGAGACATGATGAGTACCGTGGCACTTAAAACAAACAACAGGGGGGGATACCCAAGGTCTGATAGAACTTGATGGGATGAAATGTCCAAAGAAGGTGTAATGTTCAGGGGGAGGGTCACTGCCATTCCAAACAATGATGATCCTGTTGAGAGGTTGACCGTCCTTATGTATCCGTCTTGCCTTGTAGACCCCTTCAAGTTTACAAGCTCTATAAAGAGGATAGTCTTTGGGATAACTGGTAACAAGATATTCCTTAAATTTTTGGGGTCGATTGATGATGTCTTCCCTGGTGAAAGCAATATTACTAAACTTACCCTCAATCAGTTGAGTGATGATATCTTCTTGCTTACGTGATACAAAGATGTAAGGGGATGTTGGTCTAGGTCGGACTATATCGAGGAACGTTTTGGAGAATTTATTAGAAAGTTGTTCGAACCATGTCAGTTTATTGTTGGTGGTTGTTCCAGGTGGGAATGCCAGGCACACATAGTCAGCGCGGGGAGCAATAGGAGACTTGTGTGGGCGTTCCCCTTGCTGGGTGGGCCCACAACCGCCCACCTCCACATTCTTCACACAGGTTCCTGTGTTTCTGTCACCATTGGCAATGATCTCCTCCCCATCAGCAGAGTCTGCACGTTTAGAATTTCTTCTCGCTCTCCGTGATTGTTGCACCTGCCACTCATTGTTGCTATCCAAATTAACATCGAATTCCATTTTATCGTCTGACTGCAACCCACTTCGAGCATCAACTAATTCCTCGCCGACGGGCTCATGTACCATTGCTTGGATATCACTTGAATCATCAAGTACAACAGAAGGGAGGTTGGTGAGCCTAGTTGCCATGACAACGGGCCACGAGGCGGAGCGCCAGGTAGCTGCCCAGGGCTCCAACACACAGTTACCCACCTCATGTAAACACGCCAGTCGCGCGCACACAAACCACGACGCTGTTGAGATGTTCCACTCTAGGCACTTCCCGCCCACTCTTGCACCTTCCCAGGATATTCTCACAGCACCTTGTGCAGGCTAGGCACGGTGACGCCAGGATATCACTAGGTATGGCTCAGTAAACAACAGAGCCTCCCCCACGCACTTCATTTTTTTTCCTTTTGGACTGGGACGTACTTGCCTGCTGCCTCCTTACGCTTCTGTGTGATGTAGTCCATCATGTCTTGAACCATCTTTCCTCTGAGCTCTGTTTCCCAAGCTATTTCAGTTAGAAATTTTCTCATCTCCTCATAGTTTCCTTTCCAGAATGCCGGCCTCTTGTTTTCTGGTCCCTTCCTTGAGTACATTAACCCTTCTTCGACCAGATATTCAAACAACAGTACACTGTGATCACTCATACCCACGGGGGCTTCAAGACCGATTTCCCTTATGTCTGAATCGTTCAGAGTGAATACTATGTCGACTTTTCCCAGTCTTTCCTTGCATGATTCCCCCATGATGAGCAGATGGGAGCGGTTTCTACAGGCAGCAGCGGCTGCTCTCTCAATGATAATGTTAACACTTTCGCGCTCTCGGCGCTCAAAAAAAAATAATACCCTAGATGCTTTCGGCGCTCCGCGCGCCTACGCGGTAAGTGTACACTCTTTTTACTGTCCTGACAATAATTGAAGGCGCACGTATTTAAATTTGGTATCACTGTGTTCGCAATGAAATTGTCTATAAGAGCATACCTATAAAATGCCGCCCAAGCATAAGGACTATCAACACCAAATAAAAAACTATTCAGATCACTCGCCAAGAGCGCCAAACATCAACAAAATGTTTCCACTCTCTTAATGGTTGCGAAGCCTACAGTTGTCCTACATCGCTAATTGTGGTATCATTGGAATCGAAACAACACTATGTTGTTTCTGTCATACTCTTGCCTGGGTCTTCTTTCATTTGGTGGTGGGTTATATATCACTGCTACTACTACTCTTGGTCCTCCCATCATCATGGTGCCTGTGATGAAGTCTCTGAACCCTTCACAGTCCGGAACAATCATCTCAACAACAGTGTGTGTGTGTGTGTGTGTGTGTCTGTATGTGAGTACTCGCATAGTTGTGCTTGCAGGGGTTGAGTTTTGGCTCTATGATCCTGCGGTGTGTGTCTGTCTGTGTACTTACCTAGTTGTGCTTGCGGGGTTGAGCCTATTGGGATCTATCCTATCTACACTTGAAATTGTAAATGGAGTCTGCCTCCAACACATATCTTCCTAATGCTTTCCATTTGTCTACTACTCTGACACTGAATTTTTTTTTTTTGCAATGTCTCTATTGCTCATTTGGGCACTCAATTTCCACCTGTGTCCCCAAGTGCTTGTGCCCCTTGTGTTAAATAGTCTGTCTTTATTTACCCTATCAATTCCTCTGAGAATCTTGCATGTGGTGATCATGTCCCCTTAACTCTTCTGTCTTTCAGCGACATGAGGGTTAATTCCCGTAGTCTCTCCTCGTAGCTCATACCTCTTAGTTCAGGTACTAGTCTGGTGGCAAACCTTTGAACCTTTTCCAGTTTAAACTTATACATGACCAGATATGAACTCCATGCTGGAGCTGCATACTCCACATGCATACTGTGTATTCACCTAGTTGTGCTTGCGAGGGGGTTGAGTTCTGCTCCTTCAGCCCGCCTCTCAACTGTCTATCGACTGTTACTACTATTTTTTTTCCAGACACACACACACACACAGTTCACACAAAGGGGTTGAGTTCAGCCAGCCACAGAGGGAGGGTCGCTGGGGTCACGCTCTACAATAAACGCCAATATTTTTGGGTTAATTAAGGCTACAGTGACAGATCACAGATCTAGGGGTATCACAAAGCGTATAACCACCGCGACTAGGAGAGAAAAACAGTGCTATCACTAGAACTTTGTGTTAAACAGTGAATTCACCAGACAGGCCACGTGGGAGGGCCCACGAGGCTTTGTTTACATATTGGGTCAAGTGGTACAGTGAATTGGTGAACTGTAACACAACAGACACACCGATACAGTGACTGACTCTATAGATTTGTGTTAGATAGAGAAGAACCGCCATCATCAATCTACTGGATTAGTGAATCACCACGTGGGAGTCGACGACGGAGCACTTCGTTATCCAGTATCGTAATTATTCACCTGGTTGTGTGTGCGGGAGTGCAACCCGTTCTCGCAAATTCGTAAAGTCAATATTGACTTATTAACTACGTGCATAGGTGATATACTAAACATAATAGATACCCTTAAAAAGATTCATAGAAAACACCGACCTTACCTAACCTTGTTAGTATCTTAAGATAAGCATCTTATTGCTTCGTAATTACAATTATTACTTAACCTATACCTATTATAGGTTAGGTAATAATTGTAATTACGAAGCAATAAGATGCTTATCTTTACATACTAAGTAGGTTAGGTAAGGTCGGTGTTTTCTATGAATCATTTTAAGGGTATCTATTATGTTAAGTATGTCACCTATGCACATATTTAATAAGTCAATATTACTTATTAAATTTGCGAGAACGGGTTGGGGAGTGACAGGTAGGTACCCCTCTCTGGTCAATTCTTCAGGTATACAGAGGTAAAATATTACCAAATTCTTGTTCAGTATATCAGATACATTTAAAATATCAAAGTGGCTCATTTTGGGTAGAAGTTGACATTTTACGGGACCCCCGTAACACACGCACACACACACGCATGCACGCACACGTACGTCCAGTCAGGCTAGAAGGGATTAACACCTTTCGTGGAAATGGGATAAAACCTCACTCATAATCCACCCCCTCTCTTACCCCTTCTCTTACCCACTCTCTTACCTGCCGTAATCTGCAGACACCTCACCTCCTCTTAACCCCCATCCAATGTGCACACACACGTTCTTTCTCTCTATCTCTCTATCTATATCTCTCTCACTCTCTCTCTCTCTCTTGTTCTCTCTCTCTTGCTCTCTCTCTTGACAAGGGGCAAAATGGCAGGAGGATGCAACAGGGACACAGGAAACAGCCAGAGTGACCAAACGAAGGAAATGCTAACCCAAGTTCTGGAGGAATTCAGGAGGGAGATGCATGAAATGAGGATTACAATTAACAATCTGCAAAGTGAGCTGACATCAGATTATCATCCAAAGGGAAGGTCGGAATGTTACATTGGAAGGAAATGCCTCTGTACCTGAAACATTTGTGGACATACTGAAAAAAGAGCTCAGAAGCAATGGCCACAGTGAGAGAGGTAGCCATGCAAGCTGCTACCTCATAGGAAGCAGCAAGGTGCACCACTCAGCTGCTGGAGAGAAAATGATCAGTGGTAGTTGTAGGCATCAAAGAACAGGAAGGATCCAACAGACAAGAATGGAATAGCAAGGATAGAGAGGCAGTACATGGGCTACTGATGGGGTTATAGGTGGAAGGGGCTGAACAAAACATTGAGAAGGTTTTCAGGTTGGGCTGGTACAACAAGGACAGAAACCGACTTGTAAAGGTAGTGTTTACAAACGAAACCACGAAGGAGGATATTCTCGAAAGGAAGAGTCGTCTGCAGCATGTGGAGGGATACAAAAAAGTATTCCTGCAGCGGGACAGGACGAAAGAGGAGAGAGCCAGGGCAGCAGAGGCAAGGAGGAAGCGCAGGGAGGGAGAAGCAAACCAGGAAATCACAGCCCCCAACACAACAGTCCTAGAGACAAGAGGGGAACCCAAGACCAGCATCCCAGCAACACCAGAGGGGAGGGCCACACCACCACCCCGCTCTGTATAGAAACCCTCCCTTCCCCTCACCCTACCTGCCCCCACCCAACTCTCCCTCCCCCCTCCCACCCCATTCTGACCCTGTCACCCCTTCCCCATTCCCATCATGTCCCCCCTCCCACCTTCCCCCCCCCCCCCCCTGTCTCCCCTCCCCCTTCATCCCATACGTTCCCTATCCCTCCTCCCCCCCTCATCCCGTATCCTCCATGTCCCCCCTATCTCCTTAACCCACACCCTACCTGTCCCCCTTCCCTTAAACCCCCACCCCCCACCCCAAAATCCTCTGAGACCCTGCAAACCACTTCACAGATCTTCTCACCCACGGAACAGCTTCCCACACCAACAGAATGCTCGCCAAGAAAGGGACAAGAAAATGAACAGAAGAAAGTGAGCTTCAAAGCAATGTACACTAACATAGATGGGATTACAAATAAAACAAGTGAACTCGGAGAATGAGCACTAGAAGAAAACCCAGACATATTAGCACTCACCTAAACAAAGCTTACGAAAACTATAACAAATGCAGTGTTTCCACAGGGCTACTATGTAGTAAGGAAAGAGAGAGAAGGGAGAGGGTGAGGTGGTGTAGCTTTGCTACTAAGAGAAGGTTGGAGTTTCGAAGAGATGGTAATTTAGAACTGTGAAGGTTTCAGTGACTACATATCAGGCACCATAGCAACTGGAGGACAGAAAATTATAGTAGTAGTCATATTTAACCCCCCACCGAATGACAGAAGACCCAGACAGGAATATGATAGGCCACCATCAATATAATAGAGAGAGCAGCTTCTGTGGCTAGCAGGAACAGATACAGACTACTAATCATGGGAGACTTCAACCATGGGAAGATAGATTGGGGGAACAGAGACCCACATGGAGGCCCTGACACATGGAGAGCTAAGCTGCTGGATGTGGCAACAAGAAACTTTCTAAGTCAACACGTCAAGGGACCGACAAGAATGAGAGGAGGGGATGAACCAGCCTTGCTTGATCTGATATTTACCCTAAATGAGTCGGATATAAGGGTAGTTAAGTTGGAAGCCCCCTTGGGAATGTGTGATTATAGTGTATTGAGCTTTGAGTACCTGGTTGAGCTAGGAATTATCACCCCCAAAAAAGAACTGGGAAACAAAGGGCTGGCGTACCGAAAGGGAAACTATGAGGAGATGAATAAATCCTATGGGATATACATTGGGACACACAACTCGGAACCAAGTCCGTACAAGACATGATGGACTATGTCACCCAAAAATGTCAGGAGGCTGTAAGCAGGTTTGTCCCAGCTCGACAGGAAAAAACAGAGAAGCAAAGGAAGAATCCGTGGTTTAATAGGGAATGTATGAAAGCAAATGAGCTGAACAAAAGGGCATGGAGGAATTTCCGTAATAACAGAACACCAGAAAGTAGAGAGAGATACCAGAGAACCAGGAACGAGTATGTTAGTGTGAGAAAAGCAGCTGAGAAAAGGTATGAAAATGATATAACTAATAAAGCCAAGACCGAACCAAAGCTACTACACAGTCACATCAGGTGGAAGACAACAGTAAAGGAACAGGTGATGAAAGTTAGGGTGGGCGAGGACAGGTACACAGAGAATGACAAAGAGGCGTGTGAAAAACTCAACAAAAGGTTCCAGGAGGTCTTTACAATAGAACAGGGAGAAGTCACGGCGCTAGGAGAGGTGGCAGCAAACCAGGTGACCTTGGAAAGGTTCGAAATTACAAAAGATGAGGTCAAGAAGCACCTATTGGAGCTGGATGTGAGAAAAGCTGTTGGGCCGGACTGAATTTCACCATGGGTATTAAAAGAGTGTGCAGGAGCACTTTGCTTGCCACTCTCCACAGTGTATAGTAGGTCACTGGAAACGGGAGACCTACCAGAAATATGGAATATTGCTAATGTAGTACCAATATACAAAAAGGGTGACAGACAAGATGCACTGAACTACAGGCCAGTGTCCTTAACTTGTATACCATGCAAGGTAATGGAGAAGATTGTGAGAAAAAACCTAGTATCACATCTGGAGAGAAGAGACTTCGTGACAACCCATCAACATGGGTTCAGGTAGGGTAAATCTTACCTTACAGGCTTTATAGAATTCTACAATCAGATGACAAAGATTAAGCAAGAAAGAGAAGGATGGGCGGACTGCATTTTTTTGGACTGTCGGAAAGCCTTTAACACAGTACCCCATAAAAGGTTGATGCCTAAGCTGGAGAAACAGGCAGGAGTAACTGGTAGGGCGCTCCAGTGGATAAGGGAGTACCTAAGCAATAGGAAGCAGTGAGTTACAGTGAGGGGTGAGACCTCAGAATGGCGTGAAGTCACCAGTTGAGTCCCACAGGGCTCTGTGCTTGGACCTATCCTGTTTCTGATATACGTAAATGATCTCCCATAGGGTATAGACTCATTCCTCACAATGTTTGCTGACGCCACGCCAAAATTATGAGAAGGATTAAGACAGAGGAGGACAGCTTGAGGCTTCAAGAAGACCTGGACAAGCTGCAGGAATGGTCGAACAAATGGCTGTTAGAGTTTAACCCAAGCAAATGTAATGTAATGAAGATAGGGTAGAAAGCAAGAGACCAGATACAAGGTATCATTTGGGAGATGAAATATTTCAAGAGTCAGAGAGAGAGAGAGAGAGAGAGAGAGAGAGAGAGAGAGAGAGAGAGAGAGAGAGAGAGAGAGAGAGAGAGAGAGAGACCTGGGGGTTGATATCACGCCAGACCTGTCCCCTGAAGCTCATATCAAGAGGATAACATCAGCAGCATATGCCAGGTTGGCTAACATAAAAACTTCATTTAGAAACTTGTGTAAGGAATCTTTCAGAACATTATACACCACATATGTCAGACCAATCCTGGAGTATGCGGCTCCAGCATGGAGTCCATATCTAGTCAAGCATAAGACTAAACTGGAAAATATTCAAAGGTTTGCCATTAGACTAGTACCCGAGCTGAGAGGTATGAGCTACGAGGAGAGACTACGGGAATTAAACCTCACTTTGTTGGAAGACAGAAGAGTTAGGGGGGACATGATCACCACATTCAAGATTCAAGGGAATCGACAGGGTTGATAAAGACAGGCTATTTAACACAAGGGGCACACGCACTAGGGGACACAGGTGGAAACTGAGTGCCCAAATGAGCCACAGAGATTTTAGAAAGAACTTTTTTAGTGTCAGAGTGGTTGACAAATGGAATGCATTAGGAAGTAATGTGGTGGAGGCTGACTCCATACACAGTTTCAAGTATAGATATGATAGAGCCCAATAGGCTGAGGAACCTGTACACCTGTTGATTGATGGTCGAGATGCGGGACCAAAGAGCCAGACCTCAACCCCCGCAAGCACAACTAGGCGAGTACACAGGAAGCAGCCCGTGACAGCTGACTAATTCCCAGGTACCTATTTACTGCTAGATAACAGGGGCATCTGGGTTAAAAAAAACTGCCAATCGTTTCTCTCCGGCGCCGGAAATCGAACCCAGGCCACAGGATCACGTGCCCAGCGTTCTATCCACACAGCCACCAACGCCTACCCACCGCTGTGTGCCAGCCATCCACCAGAGAGAGAGAGAGAGAGAGAGTGTGTGTGTGTGTGTGTGTCTCTCTCTGGCTCTCTCTCACTCACACTATCTTGCTCATCCTGAGCTTCACGTGACAGTGTTCCTCCAACGTTATCACCAAAACAAAACCACTGTGTAATTGGATCTGTTGTCTATAAAGCCCACTTTTCCTTTCTATCAAGATCAGCAGTCGTGTTCTCAGGACTTCTACGCAACCACATTAATAAAGTACTTTGTGTGTGAGACCATGCATCCGGCTATGGTGCTTTTTATTGCTACTGTTAAGCTTAAGTTATTTAGCCCACATTGGGAATGCCAGGTGTAAGAGGTTCACTTCGTGAGTCACTGCAAACACTCAGGTAAACACGCTAGGAAGCCAGATATAAAATTAGTGCTCCAGAAGGTGAGCGGCGTGAGCAAAACGCCAATGATACATTCTCCAGGTAGGCATGAAAACCAAGGGCGATATTCACCTCCACAAGTAATGCCAGAGCCCTAATCACTGGGATCGTTCACTCTAACTTGCTTGCAAGCGAATCTAGTAGGTAGTGGATGGATTCTCACACCGAAATTTATATTCAGTGCTTAGGGGCTGGAATCTGAGCCAGCTCAAGGTGTCCCTTAAAGTCAATTGGTATGTTAAATAGATGGGGCAGTACTGCAGAATGAGAATTGATAACAAAGGTCAGTGTAAATAGCAAAAAAAAGTTTATTGAACAACTTTCTTACACGCCACCCACTTTACGTTATTTTAATCAAGACTTACTTCAACAGCTGCAAAAATATACCCAGCCACTTGGGCTGGACGGTAGAGCGACGGTCTCGCTTCGTGCAGGTTGGCGTTCAATCCCCGACCGTCCAAGTGGTTGGGCTCCATTTCTTTCCTCCGTCCCATCCCAAATCCTTATCCTGACCCCTTGCCAGTGCTATATAGTCGTAATGGCTTGGCGCTTTCTCCTGATACTTCCGTTCCGTTCCGTGCCAAAATACCACTTTGCAGCAGGTCTCCAGATCCACCACCTGACAGGTGTAAAGTGACACAAGGTCTCGACCACTGGACAGTCAAAACAATGTGAACTAACCTGAACAGTCTTGGCAAATACATCACTAGCACATGACAATCACATGAATGAAACACAATGTCTGTTACAGCCACAATGGGTCGCAACCGGGTTCTTTTCTGGTGGTACTAAAGTTCTGGTATCCGGCCCCAAGTTAGTAGTGGCTTTCAAGGAGTGAGCTCGGTAAGGCAAGTAAAACACACTGGGGGAGGTGCATTGAATACTACACTTCATTAATTATCAATATATTCATATATAATCACTGTCTCATCACCTCATATATAATCCTAGAAGAAGTATTACTACACTTAATATGTACACAAGTGTCTCTCTCATAGGACACAAAGCGCTATTCTATGCTCAATCGATGCAGTCTTGTCAGCTACCGTGTTTCCTCAACACGGTACCGTCCTCAACCAGTACTGGGAAACACCAACGAGTCTAACCTGGCCACGGGGCCAGCCAACAGTCTCACTAGGTGCTCTTCGTGCACGCCCACAATCACTCTCCAGCCTGGTGCTGGCAGAGAACATCAGCCTCGTGCTGCTGGGCCTCTTCACGTACAAATACAAGGGTAGCGAACCCCTGGCAGGAGCTTCTTGCAACTCGCTGGTTACACTCCTCCGTAGCACCTTACTGTCAGTCGTCTCTTCCGTTCGCCAGTTCCGGGTACGCCGAATTCTGTCACTGCCACTTCACAGGCAGACAGTAGAACGCTACACAGTTCTTCTCCGGTAGCGGCTCACTGCTTCCGTAAAGCAGAATGGAGCAGAGAGCTTTTGGCTGCCCTGGGTAGACTGACTGTCCTCGTACCACAGCAGCCCTACGTCGACTCTGTGGATACAGACATGTCATCAGTACACTGGTCAGTACATGGAACACTAGGAAACATCACCTACGGACTCTGACATAGACATACAACTCCTCCTTCAATAGATGGCACTGATTTTCTAAGCGCCACCTCACTAAAGGTCAGCACCAGCTACCTCTCGAGCTAACTAGGACAGGAATCTAGCGCCTCTTGCTGGTATAATCCTGTCACCATTAGATGGCGTCGTCCAATTTGTGGGGGTTTCGGGAGCGGACTCACAGATGGCATTGACGTCGCTGCTCCATGCTCCGACGATAGAATCGGGTTCGTAACAATGTCACAAACACAATCACCGCAATATACAACTACAAGTAATTACTTTAACAACCATGTCACAAAGACATTCAATCAATTAATGCAAGAATTATCACTAAGACATTCTTCAGACAATTAAATAATGATGTTAACATATGTCACTTAGATGGCAATCAAATACTATCGATCAAATAATTACTCAGTGAACTTACGTTCAAGACATAATGTCACTTAGACCGTTGCCAATCAAAGACAATTATGTTAATCACTGTCATCAGAAAATTAACAGATCTAACAGTAGCTCTCACTTTAATTACACTGCCACATAAACAGCTGACAGTTATTACAATTATCAATTATAATTATCAATTATAAATAATTACAATTATCACTTCAATAAATACACACAGTCCTTCACGAAATCCTTTACGAAAAGTCCTTCACGGAACGAAGAGAGAAAAAGATCTAGGAGTTGATATCACGTCAAACCTGTCTCCTGAAGTTCACATCAGAAGAATAACATCTGCGGCGAATGCGAGGCTGGCTAACATCAGAACTGCCTTCAGGAACCTGTGTAAGGAATCTTTTAGAACCTGGTATACCACATATGTAAGGCTAATCCTGGAGTATGCGGCCCCAGCATGGAGCTCGTACCTTGTCAAGCACAAGACAAAGCTGGAAAAAGTTCAGAGGAATGCCACTAGGCTAGTGCAAGAACTAAGAGGCATGAGTTATGAGGAAAGGCTGCGTGATCTACACCTCACGTCGCTGGAAGACAGACGAGCTCTGGGGGACATGATCACCACATACAAAATTCTCAGGGGAATTGACAGTGTAGACAAGGATAGACTATTTAATATGGGTGGTACCTTCAGAAGGGGGACACAGGTGGAAACTAAGTACCCAAATGAGCAACAGAGACATTAAAAAGAACGTTTTCAGTGTCTGAGTAGTTAGTAAATGGAATGCACTAGAAAGTAATGGGGTGAAGGCAGACTCCATACACAGTTTTAAATGTATATATGATAGATCTCGAGAAGCTCAGGAATCTGTACACCAGTAGATTGACGGTTGAGAGGCGGGACCAAAGATCCAAAGCTCGACCCCCGTAAGCATAACTAGGTGAGTATTCAGATGAGAATAAATGAATATTAGCGTGCCACACAGACAACGGCTAATCACACCACTTACGTGCCACTAAGTCAACCGTAGTCCTCAATCTCTCCACAACTCATATAATCAAATGTTAACCAAATCCTAACTCTGATGTGTTTATATTTTAATTGTTCACATACAATACTTCACCTGTCACTCTTACTAATGGCAGGTCCTGGAAGGTTAAGAGTTGTCACGACTAAAAGATTAACATCCCACAATCTCTTTAGATCCTGACACAGAGAACCTCGTTGCGAGAAACTCTGATCAAACTCATCCGAAATTGGGTGATTTACTTTAACACAAAAATAAAATGTGCACACCACTCCAAACAATTTTCGGGATTCTGTACTTACATGCAATCACACCTTACACGCTCCATTTACAGCTGATCGTGACGATGTCAGGTCACGGGTAGACTGGAGATTATAGCGAGGGCACCCAGCACAGTATCAACAGTATTGGATAGAGTGCACCCTCCATCTCTCTGACGATTGATGTTAAATTCAGGTGTTCGCTCATGCACAAACACGAGCTGATCCATCACTCAGACATGACTCTCAGAGCTCCAGCTTAAATGCGAGAATTACTTCACAGTCTTTATACTGAGATATAATTAAACTCCACACTCCTCAACACGGTAGTGACATGTTTACCTTAGACACCTACGCCCACTCTTCCCGTTTAATATCTCGACGCAAGTAGGTACACATCCGCCCCACTCACACCGTCTCAAGTGATGATAATGATTCTACCCTCTTCCCTTTCACACTCGCGATCCCGCAAACGTTCAAAAAAACTATTGACACTTTTGTGAAATTTCACACTTTAATGTTTCTCAGATGATTGGACAATCACTCATCCGATCACACTCACATTGACTGAATCTTACCACTTAATTTGCAATTGATCACACGCAATTCTTACTGCACCTTCCTGTAAACGATCATTACTCATGCTCCTGAAGCTTACATGTAACTCCTTACTTAGCACTCTTCACTGCTAACCAGTGCGGACGGCACATGTGGACGGGTCCTTGCTGACCCTCGTATTGTGTCGTAATTCCTTCTTCTGATATGATGTAAAATTTAATTTGTATGGCTAAAATCACCAGGGATTCGGGGCCTGGATTGTTTCTTGGGAACAAAATAGTACTGTGCCTCTAGACTTAGAAAAGACCGGCTTTGCCAGAGCTTACAGGGCCAGCGTAGTACTTCTACAGTGTTTAGCGTCCGAATGATGGTCTTGAAGCACTCGGGCAAGCTATTCAGTTGGGGAAGACTGTGACGTCAGTCCTCCTTGGCCTATATATTTCCCGCGTTTCCATGCCATCCCTTGATTGGTAGCGGCACGACTTCTTGCCGGTGGAGCCAAACCTGTTGTTCCCGTTTCTCACACAGGGCCTCGTTGTTCCAGGTGGGGGTTGGGGTTAGGGTGGGGGAAGGTCTTGAACCTCCCACCTTACTCTGTAGCACAAATTTTCCCTCGGGTTGGGTAGTACCCACTCCTGGTAGGAGAGCTCTGCATTATCCATTGCAGTGCATCCAGACGTCTTAGGTCACATTCAGTGGCATCTTGAGACTCCCCTCGGTGTGGCGAGTCCATTGACACCCAACTTGATGATCTTCGGATACCAAATAACGGAGTTAACCATTGCAAGCACAACATCAAGCAATGTTTCAGTGTCCTTAGAAACGGGTCTATCACACTGGGCAATGTCACTAGTTGATATGTTCCAGGATTTTTGGTAGAATTAACATATTACAATAACACGTGGCTGATTGGAAACGTACCAGAATCTATTAGACCTTCTTTAATTATGCATTCCTTCGCGTTCTCAAGAAAATGGATGGAGGAATCAGATTAATAGATGAATTCAATTCGCTTCCGAGCTTCGTTGCTAAGGCCGCCGTGAGAACTATTAGCTGCAGCCAACATGCTGAAAGCAAAACTGCTTGGGTCCGGAAATCCCCAAAGTTATGAGGAGGCAGTTCATGTAGCTCGAACTTTCGATGCTATCATCATTACAGAGGAAACGGCCTTGGTCAAGCTGGATATTATTTTTTTTTTTAATATCCAGCTTGACCAAGCTGATTGATTTGTTGATTTTTTCTGCTTAGTCCTTATAGACGTATTCGAAAACCTGACCAGCTTAACCTATTTTGGTTCTCTGGTGATGGTTATCTTGAGGTTATCTTGAGATAATGTCGGGGTTTAGCGTCCCCTCGACCCGGTCGTCTGCCAGGCCTCCTTTTTGTTTAACCCCTCCTCCCCCCCTTCAGGAAGCAGCTCGTAGCAGCTGTCTAACTCCCAGGTACTTATTTACTGTTCGGTGAACAGGATCATTAAGGTGAAATAAACTATGCCCATTTGTTTCCGCCTCCACAGGGGATCGAACCTGGAACCTCAGGACTACGAATCCTGAGCGCTGTCCACTCAGCTGTCAGGCCTCATGCCTTGGCTGGCACTCAAGAGTTTCTCGTCAAGGACATCAGACTATTTCAATAGGAAGGAGCCAATCTAGCGTTACTCTGAACTTTTCTAAGTGCAAAATAACCTCCTTCAAAAAAAAAAAAAAATAATTGAAAAAAGTCTGGAAATCCCCATAACCAATCCAGAAGAATCACGCTTAGATCGAAGAATCTTTGGTGAGTAGATCAATGACCTGAAGAGGATGGATGAGATGATTGAAGACGTTAAAATTTTTAATGCACTTGACCTTGTCACCAGATGGGTGTCCCTCCCGAAGTTAACCTATACTTTCCTTGATATTCGCCTTCTCGTGATAGAAATAAACTAGATAAATAAGACTGCTTATTGAAATCTATGTAAGAAAAAAGTCTTATACCTTTCTCTCAATGACTTACAGTGAAAACAAGCTATCATTTCCCTCAGACTTGGCTCAACCACTTGGACAGGACAGTAGAGTAGTGGTCTCGCTTCATGCAGATCGTCGTTCAATCACCGACCGTTCATGTGGTTGGGCACCATTCCTTTACCCTGTCCCATCCCAAATCCTTATCCTGATCCCTTCCAAGTTCTTCCAAGGTTCCAAGGGGTTCTCATAGCCAGGGGGTAGTAATGGGGGACGAGGTTTCCAGGATCATGATCTGTGAGTGAGAAGGCCTTCTCTTTCTTCTGACAAGGAAAACCTCCAGATGAGACCAGAGAACGCAGTGTGGGATTTGCCGTTAGGAATGCACTATTGAGACATATTATGCCACCGACAGGGGAAGCCGAACTAATTCTGTCTTTGCAACAGCACTCCCAAACAGGACCAGTTAATGTAATTAGTGCATATGCACCAGCCCTGACTTCTGCGGCATAGGCAAAGGAAAAATTCTACGATGACCTCAACAGAGTCATAGCGAGAATCCCTGTAAAGGAGCCACTGTTCATCCTCGGCGACTTCAGCGCCAGAGTGGGTGCCGATCCCAACATTTGGCCCACTTGTCTGGGTCAATTCGGCATAGGGAGGATGAATGAGAACGGACAACGTCTGCTAGAACTCTGCTGCCTTCATTATCTCTCTGTCACCAATACGTTCTTCGGCACAAAGCCTCAAAACCGAATCTCTTGGAGACACCTCAGATCCAAGCTCTGGCACCAGCTTGACCTGATTCTTACCAGGCGTGCAAGTCTACCCATCATGAAGATTATACGTAGCTACCAGAGTGCTGTCTGTGACACTGACCACTACTTGGTATGTAGCAGGGTCAAGATGCAAACAAAGAAGATTCATCACTCGAAAAAGGAGCGTAGACCTAGCATCAAAACCTCTAAGACCCGCAACCAGGACAAGGTGGAAGATTTTGCACGTGTGCTCGAGGAAACTCTGCCTGGCCCGGCTGGAGTCACCACCTGTAGGAGATGGGAGCCCCTCAGAGACGCTGTGCCATGTCCACCTTTGGCAAGAAGACCAGCAGGTCGGCATACTAGTTCGAGGCTCACTTGGAAGAAATGACACCTGTCGTCGAAGAGAAGAGAAACGCCTTGGCAGTTTACAAAGCCTGCGCAAGTCAGCACAACTTACAGATCCTTCGAGCCGTCCGCTACAAATTGCAGCAGAGCACCAGGCGATGTGCCAACAACTATTGGCTCCAGCTCTGCTCTCAGATACAAGCAATGTAAGGGAAATGTATTACGGAGTCAAGCAGGCCCTCAGCCAAATCCAGAAGAAGACCGCTCCCCTGAAATCTGCCACAGGCGAGGTGATTCAGGACCAGACACTGCAGCTTAAGTGCTGGGTCGAGCACTACTCTGAGCTATACACCAGGGAGAATGTAGTCACCGAAGATGCCCTAAGCGCCAATGAGTGCCTGCCTGTGTTAATGGAGCTCGACAGCGAACCGACCCTAAAAGCCCTAGGGCCTCAGCGTGGCCCTAGACTCCCTTGCTTCTGGCAAAGCTCCTGGAAAAGACAGTATTCCTGCTATAACCTTGAAGTGCTACAGAGGTAGCCTGCTCAGGAGCTGCATGAAATTCTCTGCCTCTGCTGGGAAGAAGGAGAGGTGCCACAGGACATGAGGGATGCCAACATCGTCACGCTGTATAAGAATAAAAGTGACAGGGGCGACTGCAATAATTACCGTGGCATCTCCCTCCTTTGTATTGTCGGAAAGCTGTTTGCTCGAGTCACGTTGAAGAGGCTCCAAGTACTTGCAGAGAGAGTCTATCCAGAATCACAATGCGGATTCTGAGCAAACAGGTCCACCATCGACATGGCCTTTCCCTCAGGCAACTGCAGGTGAAATGCAGGGAACAGAATCAGCCAATCTTCGTAGTCTTCATAGATATGACAAAGGCCTTCGACCTCGTCAGCAGGGTTGGCCTGTTCAAGATCCTCCCCAAGATCGGATGCCCACCCAGGCTCCTCAGCATCATCAGATCTTTTCACGAGAACATAAAGGGTACTGTGGTCTTCGATCGCCTAACATCATACCCCTTTGACATACGAAGTGAAGTATAGCAGGGCTGCGTCCTGGCTCCAACCCTATTCGAGATTTTCTTTGCAGTTATGTTGCAGCACACCTACGGATCTGCCACGGAAGGCATCTACCTCCGGACCAGGTCGGATGGAAAGCTCCTTAACCTCGCGAGGCTGAGAGCCAAGACAAAGGTTCGGCTGACATGTCAGCGCAACTTCCTTTTTGGTGACGAAGCAGCAGTCACTGCTCACTCAGCTGAAGACTTCCTACGGCTCATGACCCGCTTCAGCGACGCCTGTCAGGCTTTCGGACTCACCATCAGCCTGACGAAAACACAGGTCATGGGACAGGTCATACAAACTGGAAGTCGTTCACGACTTCATGTTCCTGGGCTCCACAATCTCTGACTCCTTCTCTATTGATATGGAGCTAAACAAACGCATCGGTAAGGCATCTACTACAATATCTAGACTGACAAAAAGGGTGTGGGCTAACAATAAGCTGACTGAGTGTACAAAGATCCAGGTTTACAGAACCTATGTCCTGAGCACTCTCCTATATGGCAGTGAGTCTTGGACACTCAGCACCAATCAGGAAAGACAGCTGAACGCCTACCACGTACACTGTCTCCTACACATCTTGGACATCACCTGGCAGAACAAGGAGCAAACAACAGCGTCCTAGGAGAGCTAGAATCATCAGCATGTACACAATGCTGAATCTGAAATCATGTACACAATGCTGAAAGAAATCGGAGGCAAAGAGACAGAGAAGGAAAGCCTGTAGCTAGGAATTCAGACCAGAATCGGATTTCATTTGTGCTCAGTGTGGGATGGACTGTCATTCTCGGACTGGCCTCATCAGTCACACTAGACGCTGCACCAGGATTGACATCCAGAGCGCAACTCCATAGTCAACCGAGACTGAAGGATGCCTACTACTATTACAGCGGTAATGGCTTCGCACTTTCTCCTGATAATTCAGGAGAAAGTGAATCAGACTTCCTTCCCATCAGACTTGGGCTCTCCCTAAAGTTCAATCAGCATCCCAGATCAATATATCAATCATCCTGTCCTCTTCCTTAGCATCTGCCAATCTGGGGAAGAAAATACTTCCCTAAACCAATAAGCAGAGGTACACGATCCCAATTTTATACACTCCATCACTAAGTTAGTTTTACTTGCAGCCTGAATACACCAACCACCTCCATCTCACGACCACAAGCAATCGAGCTGGGACAGCCCAATCGTAGATTGTTCGTGTCATAGCAGTGATGGCTGCCCATGTTGGTGCCTTCCTATTAGCAACCCCATATGAGCAACTGGTCTCACTCTGGTGCCCCTCCGAATTGCAGTGGCTCTCTATCTTTCTGCTTCAATCCACACCGCATATAGGTATTTTTGTGGCGAGACGTACCTAACAGATACGGTCAACAAGGCATGTTTTGTCAAAACGAATGGGGTCTGTTACTCGAGGTACAGTGAACTCGACCACATCATCAAGAGATTCCTTGGGCGACTTGCACGAGATAAATATATATATATATATATATATATATATATATATATATATATATATATATATATATATATATATATATATATATATATATATATATATATATATATATATATATATATATATATATATATTATTAAATATGACCGAAAAAGTAAGATTAATAATTCTAACACGAATTTTCTCAATCTTTCGTACATTACGCTTCCTTGTTGGAGGTAAATCAAAAATCAATTCTCCAAAATTCATTTTTATTTCTAGTCTGACGCGACACGGGCGCGTTTCGTAAAACTTATTACATTTTCAAAGACTTTAGTTCACAAATACACAACTGAATAGAACTTACGTATCTCCGATTTTATATCTACATTTGAGTGAGGTGGATGGGGTGATGTGGCATTAACACAAGACAGAACAAAGTGTGGTATTAATAGGGTATTAATTTCATCAACACAAGACAGAACAAGAGTATTAATAGGGTATTAATTTCATCAACACAAGACAGAACACGAAGCAATGGATATTGAATAGAAGTGTTTGTAGAAAGCCTATTGGTCCATATTTCTTGATGCTTCTATATTGGAGCGGAGTCTTGAGGTGGGTAGAATATAGTTGTGCAATAATTGGCTGTTGATTGCTGGTGTTGACTTCTTGATGTGTAGTGCCTCGCAAACGTCAAGCCGCCTGCTATCGCTGTATCTATCGATGATTTCTGTGTTGTTTACTAGGATTTCTCTGGCGATGGTTTGGTTGTGGGAAGAGATTATATGTTCCTTAATGGAGCCCTGTTGCTTATGCATCGTTAAACGCCTAGAAAGAGATGTTGTTGTCTTGCCTATATACTGGGTTTTTTGGAGCTTACAGTCCCCAAGTGGGCATTTGAAGGCATAGACGACGTTAGTCTCTTTTAAAGCGTTCTGTTTTGTGTCTGGAGAGTTTCTCATGAGTAGGCTGGCCGTTTTTCTGGTTTTATAGTAAATCGTCAGTTGTATCCTCTGATTTTTGTCTGTAGGGATAACGTTTCTATTAACAATATCTTTCAGGACCCTTTCCTCCGTTTTATGAGCTGTGGAAAAGAAGTTCCTGTAAAATAGTCTAATAGGGGGTATAGGTGTTGTGTTAGTTGTCTCTTCAGAGGTTGCATGGCTTTTCACTTTCCTTCTTATGATGTCTTCGACGAAACCATTGGAGAAGCCGTTGTTGACTAGGACCTGCCTTACCCTACAAAGTTCTTCGTCGACTCGCTTCCATTCTGAGCTGTGGCTGAGAGCACGGTTGACATATGCATTAACAACACTCCTCTTGTACCTGTCTGGGCAGTCGCTGTTGGCATTTAGGCACATTCCTATGTTTGTTTCCTTAGTGTAGACTGCAGTGTGGAAACCTCCGCCCTTTTCCATGACTGTTACATCTAGAAAGGGCAGCTTCCCATCCTTTTCCATCTCGTAAGTGAAACGCAGCACGGAACTCTGCTCAAATGCCTCCTTCAGCTCCTGCAGATGTCTGACATCAGGTACCTGTGTAAAAATGTCGTCAACATACCTGCAGTATATGGCCGGTTTCAAGTTCATGTCGACTAAGACTTTTTGCTCGATGGTACCCATGTAGAAGTTTGCAAACAGGACACTTAGGGGAGAACCCATGGTGACCCCATCTACTTGCTTATACATGTGCCCATCCGGGCTCAAGAAGGGTGCCTCTTTAGTACAAGCTTGGAGTAGTTTCCTCAGAATGTACGAAAGATTGAGAAAATTCGTGTTAGAATTATTAATCTTACTTTTTCGGTCATATTTAATAATATATGTCTACAGGAAAGACTGCTACCAAAATATACTAATATTAAAGCGCACGACCCAGCAGCAAGGAATCAAGCCTTCACGATAAAATATCGCCAGGATCTGATTCGTGATCAGATATACAAGGCAGAGAATGAAATCAAAGACAACAAAACGCAACTACTTCATGCTACAAACGAGTGGAGAAATAGCAACATCGACGATAGTATCCGTACCCGCATTGAACAACACCTCGACATCCTCACAGACCAACATCACCTCAGCACTGAAACAAGGATAATCAAGAAACTAACAACGTTATATGGAGGACCTATGGCAATTCCACGACCAAGAGATGGCTTCCTGAACCTTGCAGTAATCAACCTCACTGAGGACCAAGTCACTCTCCTAAATCTGGGTATAAACTGTCACGTTATGTCCAGACCGAGTGAGATGGCCCGGAAAGTGGAGTTGGAGATTCTGTTGGACGACATATTCGACCTCGAAGCACAAAAGAAGGTCACCACCAAAGATACCTTACAAGCAGAACTTATTGCGGAAGGAGGAAAGAATCGAGGCAACTACAGAAGCACCATACTGTCCCCCGAGCTCAAAGCGGCAGGTAAGAGCCTTCATGAGAACAAGGAGATAGTTGTCAGGAGAGGTGACAAGTCGCTAATATACGTCATTCTTAAAAAAGACGAATATCTGGCGAAAATGAACCTCATACTCTCTGACCAAACTAAATTCCAAAGGGTAACGAATTAAGGACACTACAGCCGAACTGAAAGCAAAGGTCAACAAATTGATCGAAACTGTGAATGCCAAGAAATCTGGACTCCACCTGCCAAAGATTATTGGAGAATATAAACCTGGATATGCGTATGGAAATGTCAAGACACACAAGCCTGGAAACCAACTTCGGCCAATCAACAGCCAGATACCCACACCCACGTACAGACTGGCGAAACGACTCAACGGCTTGCTGACTCCTTATGTCCCTTGCGCCTTCAGCCTGAAGTCTCCAAAGGAATTTGTTGACTTGCTGCGGGGAACACGGGCCACAGGGATAAGAGCCTCGTTGGACGTAGAATCTCTGTTTACCAACGTACCTGTGGATGATACAATCGGGATGATAGCCGACAGAGTGTACCATGACCCGGCCTGTACTCCTCTTGACATACCAGAAAACAGTCTAAGGAAACTACTCCAAGCTTGTACTAAAGAGGCACCCTTCTTGAGCCCGGATGGACACATGTATAAGCAAGTAGATGGGGTCGCCATGGGTTCGCCCCTAGGTGTCCTGTTTGCAAACTTCTACATGGGTACCATCGAGCAAAAAGTCTTAGTCGACATGAACTTGAAACCGGCCATATACTGCAGGTATGTTGACGACATTTTTACACATGTACCTGATGTCAGACATCTGCAGGAGCTGAAGGAGGCATTTGAGCAGAATTCTGTGTTGCGTTTCACTTACGAGATGGAGAAGGATGGGAAGCTGCCCTTTCTAGATGTAACAGTCATGGAAAGGAGCGGAGTTTTCCACACTGCAGTCTACACTAAGGAAACAAACATAAGAATGTGCCTGAATGCCAACAGTGACTGCCCGGACAGGTACAAGAGGAGTGTTGTTAACGCTTATGTCGACCGTGCCCTCAGCCACAGCTCAGAATGGAAGCAAGTCGATGAAGAACTCTGTAGGGTAAGGCAGGACCTAGTCAACAACGGCTTCTCCAATGGTTTCGTGGAAGACATCATAAGAAGGAAAGTGAAACGCCATGCAACCTCTGAAGAGACAACTAACACAACACCTATACCCCCTATTAGACTAATTTACAGGAACTTCTTTTCCACAGCCCATAAAACGGAGGAAAGGGTCCTGAAAGATATTGTCAGTAGAAACGTTATCCCTACAGACAAAAATCAGAAGATACAACTGACGATTTACTATAAAACCAGAAAAACGGCCAGCCTACTCATGAGAAACTCTCCAGACACAAAGCAGAACGCTTTAAAAGAGACCAACGTCGTCTATGCCTTCAAATGGGACTGCCTTGGGGACTGTAAGCCTAAAAAAAAAACAGTATATAGGCAAGACAACAACATCTCTTTCCAGGCGTTTAACGATGCATAAGAAACAGGGCTCCATTAAGGAACATATAATCTCTTCCCACAAACAAACCATCACCAGAGAAATCTTAGCAAACAACACAGAAATCATCGATAGATACAGCGATAGCAGGCGGCTTGAAGTCTGCGAGGCACTTCACATCAAGAAGTCAACACCAGCAATCAACAGCCAATTAATGCACAACTATATTCTACCCACTTCGAGACTCCGCTCCAATATAGAAGCATCAAGAAATATGGACCAATAGGCTTTCTACAATTACTTCCATTCTATACCTATTGTTTCGTGTTCTGTCTTGTGTTTGAATTTAATACCCTTTCAATACCCATTGTTTCCTGTTCTGTCTTGTGTTGGAATTTAATACCCATTGAATACCCATTGTTGAAAGTTCGTTTTTCAACTCATCCACCTCACCCAAATGTAGATATAAACCTCGAAGATGTGAAAGCTCTATTTAGTTTCAGTTGTGTGTTTGTAAACTAAAGTCTTTGAAAATGTAATAAGTTTTACGAAACGCGCTCAAGTGTCGCGTCAGACTAGAAATAAAAATGAATTTTGGAGAATTGATCTTTGAATTACCATCAACAGTGAAAAGAAATGTAAGAAAGATAGAGAAAATTCGTGTTAGAATTATCTTAATCTTACTTTTTCGGTCATATTTAATAATATATGTCGACAGGAAAGACTGCTACCAAAATATACTAATATATATATATATATATATATATATATATATATATATATATATATATATATATATATATATATATATTAGTATATTTTGAACGCCTGCTATCGCTGTATCGATAGCGATACAGTGATAGCAGGCGGCTTGACGTTTGCGAGGCACTACACATCAAGAAGTCAACACCAGCAATCAACAGCCAATTATTGTACGGTACGGTACGGTATGCCAATTTCGGTACGGAGACACGAATCAGATCTTGGCGATATTTTATCGTGAAGGCTTGATTCCTTGCTGCTGGGTCGTACGTTTTAATATTAGTATATTTTGGTAGCAGTCTTTCCTGTCGACATATATTATTAAATATGACCAAAAAAGTAAGATTAATAATTCTAACACGAATTTTCTCTATCTTTCTTACATTTCTTTTCACTGTTGATGGTAATTCAATGGTCAATTCTTCAAAATTCATTTTTATTTCTAGTCTGACGCGACACTTGAGTGCGTTTCGTAAAACTTATTACATTTTCAAAGACTTTACTTTACAAACACACAACTGAAACTGAATAGACCTTTCACATCTTCGAGGTTTATATCTACATTTGGGTGAGGTGGATGAGGTGAAAAACGAACTTTCAACAATGGGTATTAAATTCCAACACAAGAGAGAACACGAAACAATGGGTATTGAAAGGGTATTAAATTCAAACACAAGACAGAACACGAAACAATAGGTATAGAATGGAAGTAATTGTAGAAAGCCTATTGGTCCATATTTCTTGATGCTTCTATATTGGAGCGGAGTCTTGAAGTGGGTAGAATATAGTTGTGAATTAATTGGCTGTTGATTGCTGGTGTTGACTTCTTGATGTGTAGTGCCTCGCAGACTTCAAGCCGCCTGCAATTTACTATAAAACCAGAAAAACGGCCAGCCTACTCATGAGAAACTCTCCAGATAGAAAGCAGAACGCTTTAAAAGAGACCAACGTCGTCTATGCCTTCAAATGCCCTCTTGGGGACTGTAAGCCTCAAAAAAACTAGTATATAGGCAAGACAACAACATCTCTTTCCAGGCGTTTAACGATGCATAAGAAACAGGGCTCCATTAAGGAACATATAATCTCTTCCCACAAACAAACCATCACCAGAGAAATCTTAGCAAACAACACAGAAATCATCGATAGATACAGCGATAGCAGGCAGCTTGAAGTGTGCGAGGCACTACACATCAAGAAGTCAACACCACCAATCAACAGCCAATTAATGCACAACTATATTCTATATTCTATATTCTTCAAGACTCCGCTCCAATATATATAGAAGCATTAAAAAATATGGACCAATAGGCTCTCTACAATTACTTCCATTCTATACCTATTGTTTCGTGTTCTGTCTTGTGTTTGAATTTAATACCCTTTCAATACCAATTGTTTCCTGTTCTGTCTTGTGTTGGAATTTAATACCCATTGAATACCCATTGTTGAAAGTTCGTTTTTCACCTCATCCACCTCACCCAAATGT